>NW_001849457.1:26054-111435 GCF_000209065.1 Trypanosoma cruzi
CTCCTGCTTGTGGCACGTAATCAAATGTGATGCTGATGACATTTGCGTTGAACCCCGTTGCAGGGCGTGGTGCTGGTGGGAAGACTGCTAGACGGGTTTGTGGAAGAGGCATCCGTCGTGAAGAGCGCCAGTCGCGAGCGCACACCATGCACGCGCTGCTTGTGAAGCGCCAACTCCAAGTCGGAGACAAAAACTCTCATCATTGGATCCAGCGATGCACACGCGGGGTGATCACACAACTCGTGCTCCCGCTCAAAATGTTGAAGAAGTTTTTTACGATTTTCATAGTACCTAAAGAGAAACTCGCCACGGTTGCATATATCACATGTAAAGTGGTGCTGCTTCATGTGCTCAAGAAGATGGTCCTCGTCGTAGAAGCGTGTCTTTGGACAAAATCTGCAAAATGGGTGCCCCAAGAAAGAGGGAGAGTCGTGTGGGCACACCCCGTCCATATGCAGCCGTAAGTTCTCCTTCGAGTACACCTGATGCTCGCACAGGAACACAGATCGATGCTGAAGACAGATGGTGCAATACCCCAACCCGTGATCCGTCTTTAAATGCTCGTGCAGGGGATACATCTCACAGAAAGGTTCCTGCACACCCCTACACCAGCATTTGGGCACAGGACAGACATACTCGTACATTTTTCTCAGTTCATTCGCCAAGGCCTTGCCATGCACAAAACACTGCAAGTGACTGTCAAACCTGGACACGTCCTCCATCGTCCGAATCAATTCGGCGCTGAATTTATCCTCATCATCGTTCTCACCTGGCGGAGTGCACGTCACAGTGACCGTCTCGCCCTTTTCTCGGCAAACTGGGCACACACCGTGATCAATGGAGTGAATATGCAGCCCGCAGACATAGCACACGTAGTGTCCACATTTGAAGACGGCTAATGCCTCACATGTCGCAGCACAAATAAGGCATTCAATCGGCACCAACCCCTCCGCACCGTTTTCCATCCCAATCGTACTGCTTTGAAGTCCCAACCAAATTTTAAGTGTCGCCTCGCCTTTTGAACCTTCTGGTTTCTTTTTTGTTTGTTTCTTTTTGTTTGTTTGTTTGTTGTTTTCTTTGCTTCCAACGCGTTGACCGCCCTATGTACTCTGTCTCCCCCTCTTTTGCTGCTGTTTGTCTCTGTGTCTGCGTGTGTTTTATTTTATTGTTCGCCTTTCCTTTTCAACTCCCCTTCCGTGTGTCACGTGTACTGACGGCTTTTTTTTTCTTTTTCTTTTTTTTTTTTTTATTACTTGTGTTTTCCTCTCGGCCACCCCCTCTTTGCGCCCCACAACCCACAAGCGACACGGAAAAGAAAAGACACATGCGCAGAGTACATGAGAGCGCCACGCAGAATTGCGTTCCCCCCGTCCTACTGGCGCCGCAGGAAAACAAAAACAAAAATATAACAATTGGCTTCAAGTAAGTAGCACACACACACACACACACGCAAAGACAGACAGATATATAGATATATATATATATACCCGCATTGAATACAAACCAAGAGAGTAAGAGGGGAGAAAAATAATAAAAGGGAAGGAGTAACGTCAGTGCAGCCAGCGACAGCCTCCTCTTCGTTTTTTTTTTTTTGTTTCTGTTTTTTTTTTTTTTTCTTCCGTTTGATGTCTTCTTCTCGGCAATGTCAGAATGATGGAACAACAGAACAACGCCCCCCTCCACTGCAGCAGCACGTACTCCTTCTCTTTTTATCGCTGTGTGTGTGTGTGTGTGTGTGTCTGCCTCTTCATCCAAAAATAATAATAACAATAACATCTCTAAACACGCCTAAGAACATTACAAACGTAAAAGTAATCAAGACAACAAACAGGCACACCGTACGAAGCATGTGTGTATTGCAGTCTTGTCTCATGAATGCCCAAATAGCCACACACGCACCAGCGTCAATAAATAGACAAACAAATGCGCTCCGTCAATGGAGCAACGGTGTGGTCATGGCGTACTGCAAACAACTCCAAAAAAAAAAAAAAAAGGAAAGTCCAACTACGACAGTTATTGGTATTAACAATATAAAGAAAAAGATTTTTAAAAATATACCAACACGCCCAATAAAAAGTAAAACGACAGTACAAAATGCGTTCCACCCCAACAAGAAAGAAAAAAATAATAATAATAATAAGAAATAAAAAAAAGGTGATGAATAAAAGGGGTGAATCTAAGCGGTTACATCTAAAAGTGAGTAAGCATTGGTGATGGCGGTAACAAACAGCGCCGTTAGTGCATCCCCGTCATCGCCCCGCGAGGGTTTGCGGTGGGAGGACCGCTGGGCAAAGGAGGAGTTGTTGATGCCGATGGTACTGGTGGTAAGTTCGGTGTGTCGTCGGTTGGCCCCAAGTTGGACGGACTGGGAGGATTTGGGGGGATTTCTTTTGCGTCCACTGCCTCTACCACAGTGGCGGTAAAATCCGCCTTCTTCTCTGCTTTCTGCAGAGGCAACGACTCGTCCTCATCCGTCACGGCAGTGCGCTTAACGCGTTTCTTTTTCTTCCTCCTCATCAACTCTTTCCTCTCATCCGCGTCATCCTCAACATTCCGCCTCGAGGCTCGCGGGGTCCGGTGGCCGCTGTCGCTTGTGGCACAGCTGCCGTCCGTATCCGCACGTGTTCCTCTCGTCAAGATGCCGCGCGTAAAAACGGGAGCGTAGACAAGTGATGTGTAAAGCGGCCCCATCTCCGTATGGGATATCAGGAAAGCGGTCGAGAGACTGTCAATCGGCACCTCGCGGTCCACTTTGACAAACGACGGGAATGTCGCATTTTCTTGGTCGTCACACTCGAGCGTCAATGCCTGTTTTCCCGCTGCCCATGGCGGCTCCACGATGGTGGTCACCTCGTACCTCGCATCGTCGTGGATAAACTGAACAGCATTCAAAACGACATCATGCCTTTGTGCGTCGCGGTTACAAATCAGAGTGGCATACTCTCGACTGCTGATACGTTGCTCGGTCTTGACACGCTGGCCAGATTCCATGGTCCCCATAAAGGCGCTTTGCACAGCCTGTATTTCCGCATGGCACACGGGGGATGCGTCTCGCGTGACGCTGCCCTCTGATCCATCTTTCTGCCCAAACGAATTGCCTTTGCCCGCGCACCGGATGGAGTTGAAAAAGTACATGCATTCACCGGAGGGATGCTCACGTCGAATGAGAAGCCGAACATCGTTGATTTGGCTGTTGCACAACAACGTGATGGTGAGTGTGGATGTGACGCTCTGTACCGGCAATTCCTTCGGGCAATGACGCACCAAATAATAAGATGTGTTCTGCATTGAAAACCTTTGCCCAATGACCTGCCCAACCAACGACAGCCCGCGTTCCATCTTTTCTTCAAACGTCGTGGAATTGTCAATAATCCGCAGCATTGGGTGGCCAACGTACACCTGCCGCAGCTTCTTATCAGACTCAACGGCCTCCTCAACATTTTCATAGCGGCTTGGGTTGTCCAGATTGTAGTACTCTTTGGCGCCACTGGCAGCGGTCACAAGGTGGATGACCGCATCGTAGCGATCTCGTAGCGTCTCTAGTGTTACATTTAAACGTCGCAATATCCGTTCAAAAATCTCCTCGGAGCAAAACGCCCTTCCATCCATCGTTCCACGGTCGGAAATGACAATGCTTGGCGCTCCCGAAGCCATCGCCACATTGTAGAACTGATCCTCCAGACCTATTTGCACGCGGATAAGTGCCAACTGCTGCTCCTCAATGAGGTCACTGTTCCAAACCATGCCGCCCGTTACAAGCAGCGTCGCCGCCTCTGGGACACAAAAGACTTTGTACCCTGTGCGCTGTGGCATCTTTGCCTGCAGCTGCGTGAGAAGCGTCGACTTCCCCCCACAAGGACCACCTGTAAGGCATATTCTAAACACACGATGATTGTGCTTCAGCTTCTTGTGTACATGACGCAATGGGAGCGTTGCGTACTCGGAGAGACCAGGCACGGGTGAAACGGAACGGTTCCATTCAACAGAAAATTTGACTTCATGTCTGCTGTCATCCCTATGGCTGTTGCCACCAACGACGGTTTCGGCAGCCGAAAAACGAGGCGGCGGTGAGTCACTTTTGGTGGCAGAACCTCCATCGGGTGAGGGACGCTCCGAAGAAATGCCATTCTCGTGGGATTCGCCCGTAATTTGTTTCGGGTGGCCACCACAACCGGCAGCACAATCAAAGCCACCGGGTGCACATTCCCTCGTGGCACGCAACGGCCTCAGCTCCGTGCTAAAAGGCTGGCGAGACACCCCGCAGCCCATGTTCTCTTCTTCTCCCTTTTCCCCCTCTCGTTGTCTTTTTTCTTTTTGTTTCCGATGAGACGGAGCTCGCGTGAATGATCTAAATAAACTGTTTTTATCCTCTCTAGAGAAAACGGCCAAAAATAATGGCCGTGGGATTTATGTTCTACTCTCCGTCAAGTTCACGGGAGGTGCGGTCGTACGCCTCGCTCCACAGCACGCCGCCGTAAAGCTGCATGTACCCAAAAAAAAAAAAAAAAAAAGAGATGGGTAAAGAGAGAAAAAAAAAAAGAAGCAAAAACGCATCCGGCATGTGTGCCTGCCCATACCTGTAGACACAGTCCACCAACAGAGACACGCACATTAGAAAACGGTGGATTCAACACAGAGGCGTTTTTTCTTCTCTTCCCTTTTCATCTCCGCTCTTATCAAACCGCGCAACTTTTATTCCCCCCTTTTCTCAACCATTCCGTTGCGCCGAGATTACGCTATAATATGTGCATACATATACATATATATATGCACGTATCAAAGATGGTGTTGAATCACGGAAGGCTGATACCGCCTCGCTTCATCTATACGCCTATGGGATGAATAACGCCAATGTTATCGCTGCGAAGAAGAATTTTCCCCACGTGCACCACCTCCTTTGTCTTATGGTGCACCTCCGAGGCATCACCAAGCACCACGTTCATAAACTCATCGTAGCCCAAAATAACGCCCTCAATCTTCATTTTTGTATCGTGCACAAGCCACACGCAGACGCGTTGTCCCTCCGTCATGTACCGGTGCACAATGCTGGTCGGCTTGACCATCTGCTTCGTCGTCGCGCTCATCGTCGCGCCCTCGCAACCGTTTCCTGTCTGTGTGTGTGTGTGTGTTTTTGACTTGCTGCGGGGACAAAAGAAAAAGAAAAAAAAAAGAAAAAAAAAAAAAAAAAACATAAGCCCGGGGCACAGAGACACAAATTAAAAAAAAATAAAAAAAATAAAAAACCGACAAGAAGTATTAAGCCAAGAGAGAGAAGGAGGGAAAGAAACACGTGGCAGGCGGTGCAACGGTTCGGGAGGAACAAACACGCAAACTCACACAGACAGAAAGAGGGGAACAAAAAAAGAACAAAAAAAAAAAGATAGAAGGGTGGAATAAAATAAGTACACAAAAAAAAAAAAGGAAAAAAAAGGGGACAGGCAGATGTGAGGGGCGGGAAACACAAAAAAAAAAAAAAAAAAAGTAAATGAAAATGGAAGGATGACGGTCGGGGGGAGATCGCAATGGCCGGGCCACGAAGAGGGAGTTAACTCCGATGAAGCACTGAGAATAATGACACGACAACGACGAGAAACCGAGCCGCGAAAAAAAAAAAAAAAAAAAAGCGAGAAAAAAAAAAAAAAATTGGTCTTCAATCAGGAGAAGCAAAGAAATATACATGCAAGCAACCGAGAATACAGGGCGCTCAGCCAGCAGTGCCTAAACTCACAGCCACCCACGAAAAACGATCCGCACAACCGCCAAATTGCAAAATAAAAGCACAAGGAGATGAAGGAAGACGAAGCAACAGTAAAAATAAGAGGAGCAGCCAAGGCACTTCCAGGTGACAATTTCAAGCCTCACCAATTCAAAAAAAAAAAAAAAAAGGAGACGAGATGGAGTCTTATTATTAACACCGTATTATCTATTATACCACTGCTACCCCATTGCCGCTGTTTTTTTTTTTTTCTTCTTCTTCTTTTTTGGGGATTGGGGGGAAGGTGAGGGGGCGTCAACACGTGTGTCCCCCCCCCGCCTTCTTTTTCCTCCCGCCATAATTTGTTTCTTTTCCCGTTTTTGTGTCTTTCTTTCTCTCTTTCCTTTTTTTTTTTTTTTCTTTTTTTTTTTTTGTGTGTGTTTTTTGTTTTTTGTTTTCGTTCTTCAGAGGAGTGGGGTTGCCCATCGGTGGATTTATTTCCCCTCTCCCTCCTTCTACTCTCGCCCACTCCATACAAATACACCACGCAATTCAAGTTATTTTTCTTCTTTCTTTCTTTCTTTTTTGTTTCTTTTTTGCTTGTTGTTGTTGTTGTTTTCTTTCCTCTTTTCTCCCCTTGGAAGTCCGCCCGTGTCCCGCATATTCTTCCTGCCGCTTCCCCCTCCCTTGTCCTCTCAATGGTTTTTTTTTTTTTATCTTTACCCCCTTCTTCTGCTCCCCTGACAACGCCGGCTGCCTAAACGTGGTACGCCAGTGTCAATCGCCCCGTACCGTCGGGGGGAAGCCGAAAGCCAGCCATGTCTCCCTCACGCGGTCGTGGTTGTTGGCGCAGGGCTGACGGTACCAACCAGCGCCCGGACCGGCCGCGTGTTACCGGAGGCACACAGTTGTAACACCATGAGGTCTGAGGGCGCGTGTTGCCTGTTCTAACCCCCTTTTTGCCTTCTTCACCCCTTGCTACTCGTAGAACAACATGTATACCTCTGATTGGCAACGCAGAACATATTCCTTGTCTACCCTTTCCACATCCTCGTCATCGCAGCGAAACCAGCTATTCGGGCGGCTGTCATCTCGCACGTATGCAATGTAGTGGCCGCCGTGAAGAGAACCGCGGTGTGCAACGATGCCGACAAGCTCCCGCTTAAGCGCCGGGAGTGGTTCCTGCCCTTCCCCCACTACATCATTTGTTTTCATCACAGAAGACACTGGAGAGAAGCCAGCGGGGCTCACATCGCAGCTCGTGTGTCCGCTTGAACGACACGTGGTGATCCCTGGCATTGAGCCATCCGACGCCCCTTGTCCCGCTTTGAACTCCAGCAGGGCATCATCCTCGCCGTTCAACGCACCCTTTTCTTCCATCCCGATCAGCATCCGTTCCGCCTTCTGAAGGTCACCGCTAGCGTGTTCAAAGAAGCGAAGCAAACGATCACGTTGTACGTGTGGAAATCGTGCCTGGAGAGCAGAGAGGCCACGTGCCATTTCGTATTCCCTTAACACATCCTTTGATACAAACGGTGCCAGGTCAAGCGACATGGGGAACGCCACGCTCCGGGTAACCTTTTGGAAGTCGCGGCCGTCCGATTGGAATCGCAGCAGGTGCAGAGCCAATGTACCGCCCAACCGACTGATGGATGTCGATACAACGGCGTCAGAATATACACAGTTAAGACTCCGCTTCTCTTCGGCCGATGCCTTTTTCTTGGCCTTCTCTTTTCTTTCATTCTCCGCCCTGATAGCCGCGTTGTGTCGCTCCTGTTCCGCCTTCGTAAGCCCTTTAAAACACCTTTCACATGCATATTGATCCTTTTCCCGAAGATGCATCGGCCGAAAGAGTTTGCGCAGCCCACTCTCAATCGAGTCTTCAACAGGAACCGAGAGGGCCATGAATAACTCCTCACGTGGAAAACGACTTTCACACTGCGTGCAGACAACCTCCGTGCGCATAACCCCCTCAAAAGATAATCGTGGGCCTTTTTTCTTCTCCTCCTCGGACTTGCCCTTGTCAAACTCATCGGCCACACCATTAATCATACACAAAAAGAGTTCCTGGGAATCCTGCTGATCATCCTCCGCAAAGAGAGGGGCAAGTTCACATAGACAACGTAATACCGCACGTGCAAATGGATAAACTGCACGTGTCTGCACGTCCGCAAGGGTCTGTTCACTAAGATGACGAGCCATGGCATATATGCGATAACTCAGCGGACCCGGAAGAGCTCCAACATCTAGAGAAAGCAGTGGACGTGTAAAAAATCTACATTTAAGAACACATTGCAAGACAGAGTTAAAGTAGCAAGTGTTCCGATGATTCTCAATACCAGCAACATGTGCTAACACAAGAGCCTCACCGTCCCCTTTTGACCCTCGCAATGCAAAAGAGGATGTGCCCATAGAAGAAGTGCCACTCGCGTGAACATCCAAATCATGCAAAGTATTACGGTTAGCATAAATGTCCCCGCAAGCACGTGGATAGGACGAGGACTCCCCTGTGTGGAAATTGCCCTGGTTTAATGCAGACCATTCGGCGGGTAGTTCTATTCGAATTCCCTCATAGAAAAGAAAACGAAGCCTTGCAATAATATCACCTAACAGCTTGATGTGTACATGAAGTGGGTCGGACTCCTGAAACTCGGAGAAGCGAAGTGGAGCCGGCTTCTCGCTGCAATGCGTACACCATACATTATAAACCCACCCATGTGAATCACCGCTTGGACGGAAGACAATGGCAGCCTCCTTTTCAAGCGTCAGGGGGCCCGACTCACGTATATGCTCGAGGTCATCTACGTGAAAAGTGGGAAACAGAGTTTTGTTTTTCCCTGACGGGGTATAAGTTCCCACCGTCTTTGCCCAAAATGGAACAGCAAAAAATAAAAAGTGACGTTTTCCACGATTGCTGTTGCCAGCCATGGCAGCTCTTCTCTGTTCTTCTTCATGGATCTTTGCATGTGCCGCACAAAAGCACATGGTACATGTGAAACACAAGAAGAGATCATCCAATGCATTCTCCCCTGAGCCATCTGCCTCATCCCTCGTTTTTCGGAAAATGCTAAAGCCGTGCAGTTTTGTTTTGCTCTTCGTCTTGCCAGACATAAGCCCCCGCTGCTCACACAAGGTGCAGTACATTGTCAAGGGTTCTGAGGTCAAAACTCCCTCCTTTAGCCATGCATTTGCAAACTTCACCCGCAAACGCTGCGGGTCTACCCGTTCGGTGCAGGAGCAGAGCATTCTCTTTGCACGCTTGCCTTCAGACAAAAGAGTTGCCCGGTTCCTTCCTGTTCCGAAGTTTACCAGCGACGTCTTGAATAAATTTTAGATGTCGAGTGAAATATTAACGTTGCGTGTGATACCCTCTTCCCCACCCTTTTTTTTTTTTTTTTATTCCTCCACAAACACACACCGCCTTCGCGCCACTTGATGCCGGGAAGCTCGTAAAACGTCGCTCCACAGTCCCGGTTTCCTGGCCAGTCAACTCTCGCCTTTTTTTTTTGCCTTTTTCTCTCCTTTTCTTAATTTTTGTTTTGTTTTGTTTTGTTTTGTTTTTTGCTTTTGAACGCGCGAATTTCTCCTCGCTTACTTTGTTGTTGTTTTTTCTCACCTTTGCCTTCTTCGTCCTGCCGTCGTTCCCCCTTTATCGGCCTTTTCTTTTCTTTCCCCCCCTCCCCCCACCCCCTCTTCTTCGTTTCCTTGTTAATGCTGTTGCCACTCCAACCTAACGCGTTTATTTTCCACTGATGATGATTCTTCCTTTCAGTACACAGCCGTGACACTGCAGAAGTAGGCAAAAAAGAGAGAACGAGGAATAGAGGGGCAATCATGCAAAAAAAAAAAAAAAAGAGGGAAAAGAAAAGAGAAAAGGGCGGTGGCGCAGGCGTGGCGAATAGTTACAACCCGAGAACCAAAAACAGTGCGACTACTACTTTGCTCCACACACACACACACACATGCATATATCACTATCTCGCACAGCCTTGATAACCCCCGCAGCAGCAGCAACAAAAAGCCAACAGGAATCACGATTGCTTGTGCTTTAACACGGAAGCAAAGCAAGGGAGGGGGGCACACGCAAACTGAGAAAGGGAAATAGAAAGAAAAGGAGACATCAGTGTTAAAGGGTTCTTGTCGATTAAAGTGAAATATCACACTCCATAGGGAGTCAAGGAACAATTACAAAATCATCGGTTTCTCATCATACATATAGGTGGAGGAAGTCGTGTAAACACAATAATAGGGCTCAACACGACAAAGGCGTCTCAAAAGACATGGACGCATTGCGCAACAACTGCCGCCTTCCCGCATGGACGTCGCACTCACCAACGTGGAGGATGAGGAACGTGTGATGCGTCATGGCTCTGGTTGGGTACCTAAACACGCTACATGCGCACCTGTCAAAAAAATCAAAGCAAAAAAATAAAAATAAAAACAATAAGAAAGTCGGTACATAGCCCGCCCCACCATCCCGGAGGGAGTTTCGTAAGAAAGAGTGAAGTACACATCCGCGCTAAGTGTCGCGCACACGGCAAAGATCAAATATCACACATACAAACACAAAAGTGCGTGCTAGAAAAAAAAAATTTCTTTCAGAAATGACGAGCTGATCCACAACACGTGCAAGAAACGCGTCTGAATAAGTCCGTTAAAAAAAGTTGTCCGTGCCACGACAGTAGGACTCGCACAAAGCAATCGCCTCCAGCCCCGTTGGGATAACGCTGAATATGTAGAATACATGCCAGATGCGCTCAGCCCGTTCTTGCATGTGCCAGGCGACGATCAATAGCACAGCTGCGGCAGCGTGAAAGCAGCCATGCATGATGTTCAACAAACCCGAACGGAGCGTACGAGCCGTCACCACGCCCCAAACATTGAAGAACAGGCACAGAAAGCTCCCAGCCAGAAAGCCATCTGTTGCGCGGCGCAGAAATCTATATTCACTCTCCATGTAGTTGGAGGGTAAAGAACCGCCTCGGATCATCGCATCACTCCCGTCTGACACACACACGAGGGCGGTGAAGTGCACGACCATCATGAGAAGTCGGAAGGGAATGAGCAAGGAGACATTGGAGCGACACAAAAAGGTTAAGCTGAATCCACACAAAAGTCGTTGCGGTGACGCGGAGACTCGATACATGTCGGCAAGCCAGCCCACAACCAACAACGGCCAATGACGCCGTCGTTAACACACACACACACCCTCAGCCCCCCTATTCAAGAAAAACGAAAGCACAAACCAAACGGAAGCACATACACACACAGAAAGAAAGAGAGGAAAGAGAAAAAAAAGGCAATAAATGCATAGAAGTAAATAACAATAATAATGACATGTAAATGTAGGCATCAAAAACAGAGAAAAACAAAGAAGCATCACACACGCAAAAAAAAAAAAGCATAAACGCAAAGAAATACACACGTGAACATCTCAATTTTGTAAGCATTTTTGTTTGTTTCTTTACTTTCTTTTTATTCTTCTCAGCCTTTCGTTTGCCTCCCGCAGGGGTGAAGAGCCCCGCCCATTTCATCACTCCTGTTGCACTCGTGGCTTTCTTCTTCGGCGATTCCGATGGCCGCCATCGCCGCCGGTATTTCCTCTACCCGGTGCGGTCCCGTCATTCCTAACGTCTGTCCCCTGCACGGTGCCAACTAACTGCGGGGCGTTCCCCCCGCAAATATTCAATTCGGAGCCATTCCCCAAACCGCCACGCGCAAACGATGCAACGGCCATGCAGATGTTTGCCATCACCGCTGCTTTCGAGGGCGGGCAGTTCTGCATGAGCTCCTCAAGTGTCATCCACTTGGCTTCGCAGAACTCCTGTCGCACACCCGGAACGGCCTTAAAGTGCAACAGATAAACCACCTCCGTTTCCGCAAGGTAAAGCAGCGGGTAAAGCTCTTGCCCTATGATGTCCTTCTTCCGCCACGTCTTTGACCTGTAGCGAAAAGCGGCCCGTGCCTCGCGTCCCACTGTTTTGGGCAAAATTTCCGCGACGAAGCGGAGGTGTTTCGCGGGTAGCCCAATCTCCTCAAACACCTCGCGCTCCGCCGTCTGCTGAACGGTCTCATGCGACTTTGCACCGCCTTGAACAAACTGTAAGAACTGCCGGTTATCGCAGCGCCGGCACCCCAAAAATTGACCCCGATCATTCATGATGACAACACACACGCTGCGACGGTACCTCAAACCATCGAAGGCAACAACGACAACCTCATCATCGGAGGTGCACTCCAGGACAGGTATTTGAGTCTGATGCCTACCGGCAACAGCGCTGAATGCATCATGAGTTGTCAGACTCATCTACTGTGCTGCCTCCCCCACGCCTAAGAACTATTTTTATCTTCCCCTTTCCCTCACTATGAGTACGTACGAACTTTTATACGTCAGTTGGGACAGTTAGGGAAAGAGAAAAGGATCGCCTGCCTCCTAATAACCCTCCAGTACAACTCCTCCACGCCTTCCTCGGCGTTCACACACTCACACACAAACAGAGAAAAACGTCTCTCTCTCTCTCTCTCTCTGTGTGTGTGTGTGTGTAGTAATGCCACTATATATATTTATTGGAAATTAAACGAGTTTGCAAAGCAACGACAATTTAAAAAAGAAAAAGATAACGCCAAATACGCACATTAAAGAAAAAAAAAAACAGTAATAAAAAAGCAAATGATAACAAAACTATGCACCAAGAAGAAAAAGAGTAAAAAATGCCCCGCAAACACCCCGTAAAAAGGAAGAGCTATGGATGACCGGAGCAGTCTCTCTGTCCCTTTCTCGACTCCGCCTTCTGCGCAAGGCACTCGTACCCCTTCAACAGGACGGGGTCCAAGTCATTAGCGACAGCGCTGTCTCGGAGGGATTCGTAGATGTCCTCCGCTCCGTCACATAACGCCGCCTGCTGCGCTTCAGACATGTCGGGCCGACTGTGCAACAGTAGCCACAACGGCAGCACCAGCGACAAGGCGGCTGAGCGTGCCGCAAGAAAAGTATCGTCCGCCACGTTGGATTCAGCGCCTTTCGTAATAATGCGACCAACCATGGCTGCCAAATCGGCAGGATTGTCTAACGACGTCATCTCGAGCCTATTCTTCACCTTCATCTCTTGATGGCCCTTTTCCTCCTCCGCCCGCTGGACAACTGATCGCCTTCTCAGACTCAATACCAATCGTGGTCCCAGTTTTTTTCCTTGTCCTTCATTTTCCTCTTCTTGCCGCTGCCGCCTTCGTGGGTTTGGGCGCGGCAAAGAAGCATCATACGCCTCCACCGTCCGAAGATGACTTAACATCTTCTCCTCCACGCCCATCACAACCCCGGGCAGTCGACACCTCTCATCGTCACCACAACTCCGCCTCAATGCGCCCGCAGGGTCCGTAGCGACCGAGGCAGTCAAGTTGAGTTTCAACACGAGACGCGTAAAACGGGTGTACAAACCGGGGCGAATCCGAGACCGGATAGCCGTGAAACCAAGATCCACAGTCTTTAAAGCCGATAGAAAAAGCGTGGCAGGCAAATTTCCTTCTGACTTAGCGGATGCACAGCAGTGATCCCCAACAACGCCCTCCAGCAGTTGATTCATCAGCGGTGTAAAAATAAGATCCGTCTCCTCGACTTTATTCTCGCCCTCCCGCACAGACTCTTCCATGATGCGCTGCAGGATGACCTGACGTGCCAATGCATCCAGGGGCGAAATTAAATTTAACCAAAACCAGTCATGTTGAACACTTATTGACAACGCGGCTGGAACAATTTTCAGATTTAGCACCAACATGGGAATTTTCATGAAAAGCGGTTCGTCGTTACCCTCTTCACTTTCTTCCTTCTCCATCGTCTCCTTCTTCTTCACAAAATCCCTGTCGAAATTTTCAGCCACCGTCCCCAGGAAAGAGAAGGATGCCTGCTGATCAACTCCTCTCGCCCACTTTAGGCCAGAAACCCTCCAGCAGCAGGGCAACACGTGTGTGACGTGGCACTGGAGTCTCTTTTCCTTTCGCACTCCTTCCGGTGCCATCTGAGACGCCTCTGATGCATCCACAGCGAAAAACACAACGGTGAACGGAACATCAATCCCCCAAAGTGAGTGGGAAAGACGCATGCCATGCATCCGCAAACGATTTGTGGCATTTGCCTTGACACAATTCAGGCGAAGATTAATATCGCAACATGTGGCATGCTGTTTAATTCCTTCATAGTAAAGAGAGCCATGGAACACCACAGGCTGAGAGGCGACACCTCCACCACCTCCTTCATGTCGTCGTTGCGTCAACATTTGCTGCACAAGCAAAAGATGCATGCCACTAGAGACCATGACGTTTGACTCGCCCAGCATCTCCACCGATGGTTTATATTTGCGGTGTTTCTCAAAAAACTGCCATGGAAAAAGGCGCCTCTGACGAATGGAAGCGACCACAAAGGCAGAGGATAAAAACATTAGTGTTTCATGAGTCTCTTGGACATACCGTTGGGTGAGCCACCATGGGTGCAACTGGGACGAGGCAGAAATATGGGTTAGGGCAATCTGGCGCTCCTGACAGAGCAGTTCCGTCCATCCAAACTCGTTGCAGAGCAAACAGAGGGCCCACCCACGAGTGAGAGCGGAGCTCGAGGGCGTGAACTCAAACTCCGGTGCAACGCCATTCCCCGCGGACATCCGCCACAGCATCTCCAAGGCGGAGCTCAACACCGCCGCCTTTGCCCGCAGGAGATTCGCCTGAAACAAGGGCGTGGACAAGGCCATAGTTTTCCGCACGGTTCGCAGCACATCCGCCACCAACACCACCGCTCCCCGTGTACACAACGTGCCACGTCGAAGGCTCAATAACGTGTTACTGCAGCCAGTAACAACCCATGTGGTTTTCCTGCGGCAGAAACTTGCATCCACGCGTACCGCTGCCCGCGAGCTTGTCTCCTCCCAGGCTTTTTCTGCCAGACGTATCAGTGGAAAAAGAGAGTCACTCAAGACGTGATCGCAGTTAAAAAAGTACAAATCCTTTCCGTCACTCGCATCTTCCTCATCGATGGACGACAAAACTGTATACGCGGAGTGGTGTTGCACGCGCCATCGAACCCCTGCATGTGTTTCCTCGGCTACAAGAGATGCAACTTCCCCCTGTTGTGATCTCACAAACGCGCACACTAAATCTTCCGGTAGCACTGGAAAAGAACACATGGGCAAAATCTCCCATGAAGTTGCAATCGCATCTGAGAAGGGGCGCAGTGCTGTTACATAGACATCAACGGCCGCAAAACTCGCGGCATCCGGTCCACTTTCCGCGTACGCCACGCGGGGACAAATAAAGTAATCGTAAAACCGCTGCCCCACCAACAACAGATAATTTTCGCTACCAAACTCCCACACCTCCTCTTGCTTCAAGTGCGTTTTACCTGCCGCTGATGACACTGTTAAACGAGGGTACGAGAGGCTCGCCAGCTGTGATGGAGGAAGCAGCCTAACTTCGATGCAACAGCGCGATATGAACCACGCGCCCTCATCCATTGTATCTTTTCCATTAGCAGGAAACGGCCACAGTTTAAGCACAAACTGTTGGCCTGTGTTGTCGTTGCCACTCTCTTCTAGCAACGCAGAGTGAAGTGGACCCTCCTCCGCAACGCTCTCACAATTTTTGTTGGCATAATCATCAGCATCATCGTACTCACCAGCTTTGGTGTCATTCTCGCTGTCGCTGGAACCAAAAACAAGCTCAAGAACCTCCTCTGCGCCATTATCCTCATCTATTTTCGGCTCGTTCTTTTCTTCCGCCTCCACAAGGCCAAGTTTATGCTCGACAGCAACGGAACTAGCGGAATCCACAGCGAGAATGTCTGGCGATGCTACAGCGGGCCTCCATCCATCGTTAATGCGCACGACACGCCGCTTTGTTTCACACAACTTCAAATTATTCAGCGGTAGCTGGTGACACTCTCCCATGCTGTCACCAGTGTCCTCTCCCCTTCTTTCAAGCCGCACAGAAACCTCGCCAATTTCGTGGAGAGGCGACAATGTCAGCAGTATCGCAGCGTGGCGGTTATTTATGCCCTCATCCCCCGTTATCCCGTTACCTGAGAGGCCTGAAGACATCATGGGGGCAAACTCAACGGTCAGAGTCCCTCTCGTAAAAATGTCAGCTCGGGCCGACAGAAAGTGGGCATTCAACTCCGCAACACAACGCGGGAGTAAGCCCCTCTGCTCGGCGAGTGGCATGAGTTCTCCTCCTCAGCCCCTGACTTCTACCCCTCTCTCCGCCCCCTTGCAATTCAAACCACCGCCAACGGCAGGCACCAAACCCCTCCTCCTCTTCCTTTCCTTCTTCTTCCCACGGCCTCCGTTTGGGCGCAAAATAAACAAATAAATAAATAAAGAGGCGCAGCAGGACCGAAATACACGTCAAAGGAGAAACATAAAGCAACACGACAGAGAAACAGAAGCCATAAGCACTTAATACAAACAAATTCATGTATGGGCGTTACAAAAAAAAAAAAAAAAAAAGAGAGAGAGAAAGTGGGTAAAACACAAACAGGGGAATTCATAATAACAACACCCCTCTCTTTTATCATCATCATCATCCATATTTTAGACGTCAAGTTATTCCTCGTAATTCTCAAATTTGCACCCTAACCCTCTCATGAGATGCCGTCCCGCAATGCCTTGAACACAACCTGAATCCTTTTCATAAAAAGCTGAAGGCGCGTCTCATCATCCATGACCCCTTCATCACCACCAATACCCTCAGGACCGTCGCGCCGATGTACATCAAAGAAAGTACCTCTGGCAACCACGTCGTAGAAATTTGGGATCCATTTCCCGGCCTCCCGCTCGTCCACAAAGTAGCGCTCCACGACTTTGGACAAATTGGATCGCAAGACACTGGTGTCGATCTTCACGTCGTGCGCACGAAATCCATCACCGCCAAAGAATACTTCCGCGAGCCTTGCAGGAGGCAACTGGAAGATTAGACGAAGAAGAAGAATGCGAGTAAACAGACCAATCGTCCTGTTTGTGCAATCCAGGTCCAGTCCTCGGAGAACGGCAAGGGTAAACACACCCGCCTCAATGAGATGGGCAAGCAGACAAGAAAGATTGAAGTACCCGGTGACATCGACAGGCTCCACGCGAACCAACTTGAACATATCCCATAAGGCAAACTGAAGTGTATTTTTGCACGATTCCTTCGCACTACAAAATCGCTGAATAACCTGTGCATAATACGGGTTATAAACCTTCTCTTGATAGGCGCATTGCAACACAACAGCCAATGTGTCATGCAGGCGGCTAAAAGAAAGATCGCGGTGAATAAGAAGCGTGAAAGCCTCCAAATCATCCGAGGCATTTGTGAGAGCTTGGAACACCTCACGCTTATTTTCCGTGTTAAACCGTTGCCCTGATATGGCCCTTTCTTGTTGACGAAGTTGTCGAATACGCTCGGCCTTGACTTCCACTTCATCCTCCTCGTCATCCGTATCTTCACTCCCAGAATCGGCTGAAAAGATTGCCTCCGCATTGGAATTCGGTAAAACACTCGAGTTTTCATTGCCGTCCACATCATCCCAGGCTCCAAGGACAAACCAGCGAGGGGGTTTATCCGTGCGCATCATACGTGCCCACGTGACCCCCGTCAACACACTCGTTGTACTCATGATGCGATAAAGAACACGCCTGTTGCTGGGCTTTCCACCTGAAGGCAACAATGTAGTCATGTCACTAAGCAACAATTCAACAGGAACCTCTTCTTCATCCACGGTGCGCTTGGCGCTGCGCGTGTGCCCGCTCAAAATATCCGCAATATAACTAAGAAGAGTGCTGTAACGGACGTTACACTCTTGTTGACGCTTGTAGGACTTTGCCTCCGTCAGTGCCTGTTCCATTTGACCTGGTGCCTCCTTCAGGAGTTTCTCACCACACGCACGAAGAAGCGTCAAAGTGCAAGCCGCGGCGCAGACCCCTTGATGGCCCTTCATTTGTAGTGCAAAACGTATAAAACTGGATATAAGCAATGAATCCACAGCATTTAAAACGTAAAGATGAGCAAGTACCATAGCACCATTTGATGCACTTGTCTCATTGTACTTGTTAAGGTGTTCCTGAAGCGCAAAACATAGACTCTCTATTAACTCGGATCCCACCACATTGCCGTGCAGCAGCTGCAGTCCGCGAATAAGCCCCGCAAACGGCAAACTCGCAATCGGTGTTAGGGGTCCTGTGTCCAGCATACATATGCAGTTAATGTGTTCTGAGAGGCTACGCAGCACAGACGCCCGTGAAGTCCCTTTAACGGCCCCACCAAAAATCTCTGAGGTCTCCCTTGTCAGATCCACCACATTGTGCACAGTGAGTTTGTTAATGATACGCCGTGTAATTTCATCCAGAGAAGCGTTTTTTTCTCGTGTTGTCTTACCTCGCAGTGTCGGTGGGATGTATTTGGCTGAATTGGTTCCCGTAGCACTAGCAATAGTTGTTACTTCTGCCACCGATGCTGATGTTGTCGTATTGGCAAGTGCCATTGGCGAATGCTCCTCTTCGTGTGGAGGCGAGGGCCCCTTCTGAGAGGCAAAGGCCCTGAGAGATGAGCGAGCATCCCCAGCATCCAAGGTATCCGCAAGTGTCTTTCCATGTCTACTGGCAGTCTTCATGCTCTTAGTCACCTTCGTGGCTCTGCGTGGTGGAAAAGCGGATGCATCTGATGTTGCAAACCGTTTTCGGTGTGTCTCTTTTCGATTCTGCCGCTTCATTTCTCGTGCTTTACGCATCCGTTCCCTCATGATACGCCGCTGCTCCACCCATTTTTCGTGTGCCATAATGCGTGCCTCTTTCCGCGCCTCGCGATCGCCACGTCGCCGCTGCTTGCGATCTCTCTGTTTGTCAAATTCCTCATCGTTCCCCTCATCGCGACCGTGACGTCGACTGGAGCCCTGCATGCCTCTTCCGCCCCCACCGCTCTTCTCTGCGCGACGTCCCGACCCCTTTCGCTTTTCAACTGCTCCCACAAGAAGGAATTCTTGCGGGTAAACACACACACAAAAAAAAAAAAAAAGGAAGGAGGTGAATTAAAAATCACAAGATCCAATTCGACCCCCCTAGGGAATATATATATATACAAAAATAAAAACATTTAAAAAAAAAAAAGGTCCAAATCAATCATGACGTTTCCTCATACGCGGTCTTGAAAAGAAATAGATATGGATATATATATACATGTATGTATATATATATATATTAGATAGATGACGGGAGGTGGTACACTTAATCCAAAAGACGTGTTTGTCTAGAGAGATTGATATTCACGAAAGAAAGAAAAAGAGAGAGAAAGAAACACAAAAATCAAAGAAGGGGGATGGGGGAGGAGACCTTTCATTTTGCCCCAACCCCCCAACCCTCTCTCTCCCTCTCCCTCTTCACCTGCGCATTCCCTTGTCACGGTTACATGTCACAGCAGACTTCAAAACAGATATAGAACATGCAAAAACAAAAACAAAAACATAAAAGAAATACAGAGCCAGGGAGTTGTCTCCCTCTTCCCCCCTGAAACGAAAAAAAAAAAAGTAAGAAAAAAAAATTTTTTGAACGTCTGCCCCCTCCGGTGACGGGGTGGCGACTAATGACCCACCACCCCACCCGGTTAAAGCCTGAGGGCTCGGGCAGCCACCACCGCCACCTCTTCGCCTTCTGATTCTCCAGTCTCCTTCTTTATTACTCCTCTGTTTAGCTTTTTCCACCGCACAAGGCACAGCCTGCCGTACATTTTATTTCTGTTTTCTTTCCTTCCTTCTCGTTCTCCTCACAGTTCCCTGCACATATATATATATATATCCTCCCTCTCTCTCTCCCCTCCTTTTTCTCCCTTTTCTTCCTCTTTGCCTGTCGTTCTATACGTTGCATTATTTGCATGTAAATTTCTTTTTTTCTTTTCTTAAGTTTCGCAATTTCCTTTACGTCTCAACTCTGCAAACAGTGAAATAATGGAGAAGTTATTGTTGTTGCTGCTGTTTGTTTTTTTTTTTTTTGTTTTTTTTTTCTTTTCTTCCTCTTCTTCTTCTTGTTGTTGTTGTTGTTTTATTCTGTGTTAATCTCCCAGATGAAGAAAGAAGGCTTCTAGCAAAAAGAAAAAAACAACCCCTCATCCGTGGGTGCGGCATGCTTTCGTGCGGGTGTGTCTCTCTTCCCCCGTATCCCGCCGCATGTGTGCGCACATACGGAATTCACTGAGTCGTGCACATCTCTGCAAACATGCCGTTCCTCTGCTTCTCTTATTTCCTTGTGGACACATGTAGAGATGTGTGTCCCAAGCCCTCCCCCTCCCTTTCTTCCTTTAATTATCCCGCTCACTGTCTTACCTCCTCACTTTTTTTTTTTTTTCTGTCTCCCACTTTCTTTTTTTTTTTTTTTGATTTGTTTTGTTTCTGTTTTTTTTTTTTTTTTTAATTCTGATTCCTTTTCCTCCTTCCTTATTCTTTCTTCCTTTTTCATTCTTTTTTTTTTTTATATTTATTTATTTATTTGTTGTTGCTGTTGTTTTGTGTGTATGTGTGTTTGTATTCCCCTCCATCCGTTTATTAAAAGTCAAATTCCGTGCCTTGTTTCGCTGTGCCGTCGCCAAACTCCGCGGATGCCTCAAACCCGCCTTGTGGGAAACTCTCCTCAACATTAAAATACGTCTCAAGGATTGAAAGAGCCATGCTGTATAGATTATTGTCCGTATAGGACTGGATGCGCTCAATGGCATTTACACCCCCGCACGCAATGATCGCCTGCGCCACCATGTTCTCTTCGCTGATGCCTGCCCTGAAATCATCATCGCCAAGTTGGAGGAAACCCATAAGAGCCTCCAGGGAAATCGTCAGAATCTTCGTCTCATGCAATAACAGGGCTTCACACAGGGCTGGAACTACATTGCAATCCAAAAGATACCGCAGGTGGGAGACAACGCCACAAAGAACAACGTTGGCAACTGACCAGATAGCCTCTTTCTTTACATCGAGATCAGAGCCCTCGAGGCATTTAATCACCAAGGGAAACACGTTTGATGAAATGAGCGCCTCAATCTGCGGTAAAGTTCCAGCAGCAATATTGGAAACAGTCCAGCAGGCTTCCTTCCGGATATCACGTTTGCAGTGCGTTAATAGATTTCCAAGTACCGAGAGAAACCCGCAGTTGATTATGATTTGTGTCTGTTCGTTATTACCACTCGCAATGTTACCGACAGTACGAACAGCTGAGGTCTGAAGGGGTATTACAGGAGATGAAAGAAATTCCACCATGCGAGGCACAACACCCGCATCTACCACAGCCTGCACACGATCCCAAGAACCATCACTTATGTAAGAAATTGCCCATGCAGCGTCTATTACGACCTCCTTGTCAGGATGATAAAGAAGACCGGATAAAACTGGGAGAGCTATGGAGACGCTATCCAAGGGCGGCGCGGGTTTCCCCCGAGCCAAATTAGATATAGCCCACGTGGCATTGCGAAGAGCGTTGAGTGGCTGATTTGGCGTCGTGACAACTTGGAGGAGGGCAGGTAAGGCATTGTACTGCAGCGCCAAATCGCGGCAATGAACCCCATCGCCAGCAATGTTGCCTATCGCCCATGCGCCTTGATCACGGCAGTCCTCGTTCTCAGACCCCAACAGAGTCACAAATCGAGGAATGGCTCCAAACTGAATGAGGGCACTTGCATTCTCAGTGGTGCCTGCGGCAATATTCGTCAGCGCCCACGCAGCCTCAAACTGCAATTTTGGATTATCAAACCGATCCATAAGTTCTGAAAGGTATGGAACGACACCACTCTTGATCACCGCGTCATGAGGCGCGTTACGTTCCACGGAGAGGATCTTACGAATCATGAGAGTGCCATGAAACACCTCCTTCTCTGATTTTCCCTCCATCACCAGCCGTGCAAATTCGGGCAGCAGTTCACGTGGAACCATTTCAGGCGCTGTCTGGGCGCCGTACGTCCAGACGTCTTGGGGATCCCCATTCAGGCGACACGGCTCTCCGACGCTCACCTCCCTGCGATCCTCGCGGACGTGCTTCATAAGTTCTCCATGCGCCTTTTGCCGCACACTGATCATCTGCCTCTGGCGTCGCTCCGCTCCCGCCTTCACGGAGGGCGTCTGCTTGGCCCCCTTCGGCTTCTCGCCTTGCCCACCGAACATCGTTTCTCTTGAATTCTCCTTCACGCTCCCCCCCCCCAGCACGCACGATCAAAAAGAAAAAAAAAAAAAAGAGAAAAGAAACAATTACACAAAACAATACCAAACTAAATGATCTCCTCCTCCTCCTCCTCCTCACTCGAAAATCGTCCCTACCTAATTGATACCGCCTCGTGCACGCGGCAAAAACCTCTCCCTATTTCTTTTCGGGGTTTTCTTTTCTTGGTGGTGATGTTGGGGGTTGCCGTATGAATGCCGACTACAATCTTCGCCGTGTTTACCGCACAAACCCCAGAAGAAGAGGCAGATTACATGGGAAAGAAAAGGAAAAGAAATGAAATGAAGTGGAGAAGAGACGAGGAGAAGACATCGCAGGCAACACAAAAAAAAAAGAAAAAAAAAAGTGCGGCTTTCTTTTCCCCCGACCCCCGCCAAACCCATCGGCCCCTCCGTGGGCAGCAGAAATGAGGTTATCGGTCGTAACAGCAGCCGGCAAAAAAACAAAAAAGAAATAAACGCAAAATAACAAACAGGACGCTCCTCCTCTCCGCCCACTCCAGCCAGCCCCGCTGTATCCCTCCCTCACATTGCAAGGAGCGCCACCCTTGCATCATTCAATACGGCCTTGCATGGCCTTTTGCCAATCCTCCGGCTGCAGCGGATGCTCCTTCGCACAGAACGTGCAGCGGAAGCTTGTCTCATGCATGAGACGCAGCAACTCCTCCTTTGGAAGTGTCACCACAGACCGCATAAAGTTTTGTTTAAAGCAGCGACAGAAATAATCAACTCCGTTGCGCACGATTGCCGCAGAGTCAAGCGACAGACAAAACTCATTAAACCCAAGTTTACATCGCACCTTTTCAACCGCCCGCATCGCCAATGCGGGGTCTTGTGTAGACTGTCGCGCTGCCGTCGCTATTGCGTACGCCCCCTCGTAGTCTCCTGTAAAAAGCGCAATGTTGTCCTGACATGCAAGTCCATTCTCTACCGCCCGGTGGGTGAGCTCACGGAACACATCTGGGGTATTAATAGAAGCATCCACAATAACCCGCTGTAGCCGCCTAATATCCATCTCCACCGCCTCTCCTGCCAGCAGTGGCTGAAGCAGAACACCGTACGAAAGCCCTGAGCGCTCCAACGCCAAATCAAGTTTCGTATCTGCCTCCAGAGAATTGCTAGCTGCATCGTGCATCATGACATCCTCCGCACAGAACGCAAGAGCCTGTTGAATGGACGGGTCCCCCAGATGCGTACAGCACCAAAGCGCCGATGTCAAACCCTCAGATTGACAAAAGAAGTTGTAACCATGAAGTGAGATGTTATGCCGGAAATATTCCATCAACTTTTCACGAGGCGTGTTTTTCAGCCCAATCCGCAATGTTGACATCGCATCAGCGTCATTTATTTCTTCCTCATCCTCAGAGACAATCCGATCAAATCTCGCTGAAGTCGCAGAAGTGAAGGTCTGCCTCCGACCATACAAGGCCCGCTCAACTATGAGCGGGAATGACGGCCCCTCAATGCTGCCATTGTTGTCGCCACGTACGCAACATCGACACTCTCCAAGCGCCAGTGCTTCGGTAACGACAGTCGCCTCATCCGCCGTGAATCGAGAGGACACACGTTCCTCTCCTTCCTGGAGCGCCGCCAGAATGTTCGTGAATGACAGGTGTGTCCCGAGTAGTTCCAAGAACGGGCAACAGCCATGTGTGCGTGTTGCCAGCCGGTGTCGCCGGAGAGTCTCCCGCAAGAGACCCAACGTGGATGCATACACAAGACGCAGAGTGCCATCCTTTGTGGTCACGCGCAGCGTCATGTCACGTGAACGCAGACGTCGCTCCATCTCCCTCGCCGGTGCCAAAGTGTTGGCGGCACAACGTGCAGGCCATGTCCACCGCATCTTCTGCTTCTCCCCTCCTCCTCGGTCCACTTTGAAATAAACCAAAAGCAAACCAAAACAGGCACAATACAAAAAAAAAAAAAAAGAGCAAAAAATACATATACATATATATATTGCCTTCACGAGTATTCGCAGAGCACATTGAAAAAAATAATAATAATAAAAACGCACTCCTGCACTCACTCCAAAAAACATGTTTCATCACAAGACTCCAAATAACACACATCGCAATGAATTGTGAATAGAGAAAGAAAGACAAAACATGTCTCCTCACAGCTCATTTCGCTCATGGCCTCTCACTATTCATCTTCAGCAACAGCCAGCATATCCACAACAACAACAAAGCACAGACACACGCTGACCCTTGAAGAACGTTGCCAAGCCGCGCCATAGCCTCTAACGCCAACAACATATACCCCGCCTTAAAAGAAGATGCATTCTCCATAAGCAGATGCAAAAAATCCTTCACATTGCCTAGTAGCCACTCTTCCTGCAGCCGCCGTCGTGTGAAGACACCACCTGTGGCGCAATAGAGACCTCCCGCAATCATTAGCACACTGAAGGACTGTGCCAATAGGGACACGACACCGACATACACAGGCTGCTCGGTCGGAAAGACAAACGTTAGAGCCAAAAGAAGAAGGAGAGTGGCCACCGTCAAAGAGTACCTCAGGTTGTATCCCTTCACTAAATAGACAATGTTAATGCGGTGCAACTCGCAATCAATAACGCTAAAAAAACGACCAAGTGTCGAGACGGGTGTTATTGAATGCCTTCCTTTTGTCGCCATTTCTTGTGTTTCCTGTTGTACAGAACGCCTTCTCGTCTTTTTAATATTGTTTGCCTTTCACATATATAATATAATATAATATAATATAATAATGTATAATATGTATATAGGGTTCAATTCCCTCTGATGGGCCTTTATTGGCCGTGGGAAAGGAACAAATAAATAAAAAATAAATATATAAAAAAGGGAAAAAAGCAGGAGCAGTGAGAGCAAATGACAAACACATTCACCAATTCCCACTTCTCATTGCCGTTATTCACGCTGCGGGACTCATCATGCACAGTTTTTTTGTTTTTGTTTTTGTTTTTGTTTTTTTTTTTCTGGAATGACAGAGGTGGAAAAGAGAAAAGAAGTTTTCACGTTCATATTTTCCTTCACCGCCCCAAAGAGAGAAAAAGAAAGAAAGAAAAAAAAAACCATACACATACATACACACACACACACACACACACCTCTAACTGTGGTGCGCAGCAGTAATTTATTCAACCCCGTCCGCTCAATTCGCTACGCATTGTGCTCACCATGCTATTGTATCGCATCACATCCGCCATCTCCTGCCGCTTTGCCTCCAACATCCTACCGCCCTCCTTGAGACGATATTCTTCGTAGTTCGGGTACATGGGCCGAAGTCGCCTGTACTGCGCGTAGTTTGCCCAACTCACAAAGAGGAGGCAAAGCGAGAAGTACCACGCATATGGACGTGTGCGGCAACTGTGCTTTAAATCAAACGTTCGAATGCGCCGCGTTACCCAAAGCGCAATAGACGTCATTTCTCTGCGTTATCGTGTCTGTAGTGACGGTACGGATGCATGCAAACATGTGTGCACAGACACCGATTGTCAGGCACAATCAAAAAGAAAAAAAAAGAAGAAAAAAAAGAAAAAAGAAGCATATATAAATGAACAAAAAAAAAAGACTGTATTTTAGTCGCACAGACACACACACAAACGCATAGCTGCTGGAATACATGCATTACATGCCTAAGCACAAATAACCCCCTCCACCGGGTGCATAAATTCCCTTTCTTGTCTTATTCCAAAAGGAAAAAAAGCACAAAAAACACACAAAACAAACAAACAAAAAAGACAAGGGGTTCTATGAGTGAAATCGATCCTGAAACTCCTTTGCATCAAAAAGAGAAAAAGTGAAAAGCGAATCCCCACTTCCTTTCACCCCACATCTACACCGAATGCGGCAATTTAGAAAATCCCTCATCTTTTGTGTAAATATTGCCGCCTTTCGATATTCATCCGTCTGCGTGCCTTCTGAGTTCTCCTCCCCTCTTCCTCTTCCCTTTTACTTGCAACGGGGCGAGGCTTGTGGCTCTCAGATGGCAAAGAAGCCCTGAGTGTACTCCTTGTAGTCCGGCGGTGTGCTGTCCAGCCAGTCCATCGCGTTCACTGGCATAAGTCCCATCCAGCTTAACTTGACTAAAGCCACTGCAAACGCCAGCAGACATGACGCGATGTACATCAGCTTTGAGTGGCTAAGGGCGCTCCGTATGTTGGCATCCCCCTTCGCCTCCTCCTCAAACTCCTTAAAAACATCGTTCGTGCCAAAGATGGACTGCAGAGGGTTCACCACCGCCATGCCTACAAACATGATAGTGAAGATGCCAACGTCATTGCCAACCATCCACATCAAAAAAAGTGTCATTGGCAGAGACTTCAAAGGCTGCATACGGAGATCGTTTAGGAGCCGAAGCGTACGTGCCCGCTGCATATCCTTCTCGCTTGGCTTGGAGTTCGGCTTTGCCATCGCTTCACTTCACAAATAGCCCTTGTGTTTTCCTCTTCGCCCCCTCAACTTTCCTTCTCGCAGCGCAGGCAGACACAAGAAAAGAAAAGAACATAAGCAGTGCACACACGCACAAAAAAAAAAAAAAAATCACGCAAAATCCCAATGAAGGCATTTTGTTGTTGTTGTTGATTTTTTTGTTGATTCACGTGACACGCGCACATCCAACAAAGAAGAGCGCGCATGACAAAGAGAGACAAAGAGACAAAGGGAAAGGGAAAGAGACTTTGATGGCAATAATAATATTAGAAGAGCGTCAAAAAAAAAAAAAAGTACTGCCCACGCACACCTGCTGCTCGGCGTGGATTATCCCTATTGCCACCACCCACGTATTCGACAGCCCAACAAATCATAGAACCAAATAAAACAAACAAAGCAACAAGAAAAAAAACCCGCACCCTTTCCTACCAGCCCGATTCCCCCCAGCCCCCGACCCGTTATTCATCCCCTCCTTTCCCATACAACAACTGCAGGCGTTGCTGCCGTCATGGTTTTCTCCACCCCCTTTTCTCCCTGATGGCATCTAAAACGGTCCAAAGCGCTTGTTGTCCGGCACATCAGCCAAGTTGCTTGGATAACTGTACTTTTTGGGTCCCACCACAAACCAGTAGAATAAAAATCCGATGAAGCCGCCAATGTATCGCGCAGTTTTAAAATCCGACACCATGATGGCGTCATCGATAGTATTGCGAAACCTCCAGCGGCCATATTTTCGCACATTGCAGATGTTGTTCGCCCATGACCCAAAGCAGAGAATACATCCCGTGCACGTGACGAGAGAGACGGCAATTCCATACAAGCTATGAAACTGGCGGAGGGCCGAATGCGTCGGAGCCGAGACAAGTGACACTGACGGCGTCCTGCTACGCGACACGACGGTTGAGCCAAACCGGCGAATCATTGCCTCCCTAATATCTAACCTTATTTACTTCCGCTAACAAATTCCCTTTTTTTCGGCTTCCTCGCCTTCTTCCCCACCTCCTTCCGTGCGTGCGTGTCTGCGGTGCACTTTCACGTGAAGCGGCAAGCACACACACACACAAACGCGTACAAAAAATAAAATAAAATAACTAAAAAAGAAAAAAAAAGAAAATTCTCATTCTATTCCCTGAGAAAAAAAAAGAAAACACAAAAAATAAAAAAAGGATCAGATTGTCCATTCTTTTTTTCCAAGCCGCTGCACTGGCAAATGCCTGGCCCTTGTTTGTTCCTTTCTTGCTGCCGCATTGGGCTGTCTTGCCCGCGCACTAATCACCGCCCCTCCCTTCTGCCGGTGGACGGCCAAACATGGCGGCCTCATAGTCCTTCGGGTACTGCAACAACTCATGCGCCATCGGCAGCAATAAAGCCTCTGCAGCAGAAGTCTTTGAACGACGATTTTTATCCCCACTTGTTGTGCGGTCAAAATATCCTTCCCGCCTCTGAACAGCCAGTCGGAGACCACAACACACACGACGCCGCTGATCTGATGTCAGGCCTGGAATGAAAATGCAGGCTTTTGCAATCAAGTAACCCCACACCTCTTCCGTGGTCTGCGGTGTTTCCTCATCTCTTGCTCTTGAGAGTGAAGTCGCCCCCTCCCCATCGGTGCTGCTGCTGCTGTTTCTGGTGGTGGTGGTGGCAAAAACCCCAAAATTTTGAATTCTCCGACGCCTCGGATGAGGGGGACGCGACAAAAAATGCGGTGGAAGCCGTGAAATTGTCTCCATGATTTGCACAAAGTGAAATGAATTCACAAAACGCGCGTCTTTTCGCTGCAGTGTGGCGCACAGCCCCCATAAAACACCGTCCACAATGTCACGCTGTATATGCCACTCACGATACGCCGGGCTTTCATGAAATAGTGGCGCATTGCCATCGGCCACGGCATGAGCGGCATGCGAGTCAAAACAAAGCGTGGCAGCCGTCTGCATGCCACCCGACTGTCGTTGTTTATCCTCAGAAGAAGTAGAAGGTGCCGGCGCTGAGGAAGAAAGCAAAGGCATAAAAATGCGCAGGAGCTTAAACGCGTGAACAACAGAAGTAAACTTTAAATCCTTGCTTTTGTGGGCAACATGGCGAAATAAAGATAGCACAAGGTACGTGTGACAGGACTGGCACCAGCGTGGCCTCTTCGCCTCGACGAGGGCACGGGCCTTCTCACCTGCATCATCTACTTTGACGATGGCCAAAAACTCCAACGCATGCAGGGCGTCTTCCGCGGAGCCCAAAACACGTCCCGATTGACCCCGTTCAATGAAGAAGAGGTGGAGGCGCTCCACACCGAGGGTGGCGATGACTCGCCTGAAGCTTTCTAATTCCTCTGGTGTCACTATTTCCAAACCCGCAGCGGCACCATCACCAGCAGCGCCACTGCTGTCTTCGTCAAGACGTTTAACTTCAGTCTTATCCTTCATTTGTAACCTCCTCTGTTGTGCCCAACCGGAGTGCGACGCAGCGGGCCCCGCATGGTTTTTCTCCAGGTGATCCAGCTCCCGGGCCATGTAGTGCAGAGCCAGCACCATACTCGTGCAAGCGCAAGTGCTCTTATCCCGTGCCATGCAGTGCAGTGCGAGCTGTAAAGAAGGAAAGCACACATGCAGGGCGTTGTCTATAAGCCCAAACCCGGCAACAAACCCAAAGTCCCTCCCTTGCATGGCGCAGCAGGCCAAAGCACCATCCACGTTCCCCGCCCAGAATAATCGGGTGGCGTCGCGGAGACGACGACGGTCACTAGCATCACGAGCCTCTCCAATCTCCACTCTCAATCGGCGGCACTCTGTCAAAAAGTGGCTCAAAGAAGCGGCTTTAGGTGACGTTGACAAGCCGGACACAGCGGCATCGCTGTGAAAGCTTTTTGAAAGGTTCATCCGATCATAGGCCGCCTCAACAGCACTGTCCAACGATCGCAAGACAGACCCCCTCGCTAATGAAGAAAATGACGACGATGATGATGCCAACAAGGACGACGACTTACCCTCACGCTCGTGCAGCGGCTTATCTGCGGTGGCCTCCAAAATGGCAATCTTCCTCAGTTCCCGTAGAGCACGCACGGAGCCACCACGCTTAAGGTGACGCCTACGCAGGATGCTTCCAGACCATCCCCGCCAAAACATCACATGCACAAACAGACAATGAAGGCCCCCACTCCCTGCCGCTTTCTTCTTGTCTACATAATTCCACCCATTCCCATCAAGTGGGAGGGATTAAAAAAGGTGTAACTCAAAAGGAAGCAAAGTAATGACAATTTTTTTTTTTTAATGTAAAAAATAAATTTTAAAAATGGCCTCACAAACAATCATTTCAAAAATTCCACCGCTCACACACACACACACAGAGAGAGAGAGAGAAAAAAAAAAAAGGGGTGGAAGAAAAAGAAATATTTACAGACGGACCAACAAATACGGGCACGCCGCACCGCCTCTCAGCTCCCCCGTCCTCAGTGCCATCCATCACAGCACCGAACGCCAATGAATGATGCTGCCTTTAGACGAAAGTGCATCATCTCGTGAGATACGCAGTTTACTAAGCTCCGCCAAAGACAGCTGTGAGACCAATGAACCGCCCAAGAGGGATAACATCCATGGAGAGTCCTCCAGCGGCAAAGGTTGAAGTTGGAAAGAAACGCCAGCCTCAAAAGAAGAAGATTCAGAAGAATTACTCCCGTTAGTCGTAGAAGATGAAAATGTTTCAAGGGATTCCGATGAAAAAGATGACGATGAAGATGAGGTGCCCGTTGCTGCGGTTTTGCCGCTGCACTCACGCACAGCCTCCTCAAGGAATTTGCGAAGTAGTGGCGCAACGCGTAGCGCTTCTCCCGTCACAATCACAGGCAAAGACGTATCACCCGCGACGGCAGCAATGAGACGCCGCAATGCACCCCCGCCTTCGTCCTGAGGATAGCCGTTCGCTCTTTTGTCAGTTGACTGCACATCCTCCTGGCTGCCGTTACGCCTGCGCTTCGTCCCCACTCCCCCATGTTCATGCAGTGACACGACGCGTTGGTACACCTCCCCTCCAAAGAACGCGACAAGCGCTTTGCGATACGTCTCATCCAATAAATTCACAGCCGCCGCAAAGAAAGAAGAGCCATTTACCGACAGACGCGGCAGAAGAGATGATACGTCATTCCCATCTCCCTTTTCTGCGGAAGCTCCGTCTTCCTTCCAATTGTCTCCCTCCTTTGTATCGTCAAAAGCACCCGCATTCTTTTTTGCAAAGTTCTCCTCACCACATAATTCCCCAGTCCCCGTCGTGTGGGGCTTCAAAAGGTGAAGCAGTGACCCAGAAGCAGACGCCGCATACTTCACCGAGACGCCGGACTCCACGCGACTGACAGAAAGCGCCCTGAGAGACGCGTGAAAGACAAGTGAGTCCCGCAGTCCCACCGCAAACGTGTCCGCCACGACGTCTGACAGCGCTATGATTGTTCGCACCCCCAGTTTCTCAAACAGAAACATCAAAAGCCTTTCTCGGTATTCGGAGGAGGTCTGTATAGGGAAAATAACGACTATATTCCGGTTCAACACATGATCTCGAAGCCTGGAGACAAGCTGCAGCGCCGCCTTCTGCTTGGATGAAGCAACTGTTTCAGGCAATGATGAGGACGATGCGGGGGTATACCCCAACACTTCTGCAGGTATCGGGCCGTCCTCAAAGAAAGGGTGAGTCTCGCCTGAGCGGCACAAGTACGTTGCCAAATCCCTCACTATTAAAACGATGAATCTCGCATCGGTATCACTGGCGGCGGTAGTGCGCTGCAAAGAGAGAGAACTGTTGCCAGTGGAGTTGAACATTCCACTCACAGAGTGCAATGAAACGCGTGTTACGCCCCTCGCTCTTCAAGTCCCTTTTTTATTTTTTGTTTGATTGTTTGATTGTTTCCCCTCCCACTCCCTCTCTTCTGCTTTCCCGCCCGCATGCCAACAAGAGGAAAGAATGCAAAATAACAAACAATCGCGGTAAAATCAGCGGAATAAAGAAATACATTTAAAAAAAGCGGCTCGCCGCAGCGTGTCGCTGGTGTAAGTGGCGCAGCAAAAACCCTTCAGGGTCAAATGAGCTGCCCACTCCATGCAAAACTGAGAGAAAAAATTCGGCCAAGTCGCGGAAAAAAAAAAACACACAAACAAATAAACAAACAAAAAAGACGCACATACAAGAAACCAGATGATGCATTCATCCGTTAATTTAGTTTTATTTGTGTTTATTCTGGCTTCCTCCTCAAACAGTACCAAAATGTAGCTCTCACCGAAGTATGCTTACAAAAAAAAAAAATCACTTCTAAAACACATCCTACATCCCAAGCATCTCAAAAGGAAAGCAGGAATTTCTTTTTTTTTTATCACCATCGTTCAAATTCACTTGATTTTTTTCTTTTCCACGGCTGCCGCTGCAGTCCGCTTCCTCCGCAAATTCACCGCGCGTCTGGTTTCGAAATATGCCATAACAGCACGCATTATGAAGGTTGTGATGGCAAATACCCATATACCACGGTTCTGCCACCACGCCTTTTGGTTCCTGTCCGGACGTGAGAGCAATGTGTTGTCAGGGGGGACGTAGCCGTAGACCCAAATGCGATCCGCCGTATTGTCTTCGGTACGGAGCTGCAAATTAAGAGAGAATTCGTGTTCTGAGAAGAAGCGGAACGTGAAACTGCCGGATCGTCCTCCCTCCAACGCGATGCTCCCCGTCGCTGTGCGTGCCATCGACGGAACATCACTGAGTGTGGAAGGTGACATGCTCTTCGACTCGGAAACAAATAAGAAGGATGCCTGGGCTGTCGGAGTTGCGTCAGTTTCCTCCACTTGAGACAGGCCCCGCTCAAGAACTCCCACGACAGCTGGCAGAGCCCAAGCAGTGACAGTCCCACTGGTTGAGCCTGAAAACCGCAGCTGAACATCAATCCTCAGCAGAGATGGGTGTGCCTCCAGCATTCCAGGCGTCGTCATCTCCCCTTCCATCGGGCGCGGGTATTTGAAATGCTCCAGCGACAATTGCTCCGCACTTCCCCTGCGCTGCTCACCAATGGGGATTAACTCCCCGTGTATGTGTTCAGGAAAGATCGGTGAGGCCCTTAAGGCGAGGGTTGCGTTAAACACCCCATACCTCCCGGATATAACACTAACTGTAAAGGGCTGTACGATAACCTGCTCAAACAGCGGCATGTTCGATGCCGTACTCAATCCGTCATCCCCCGCCAGTACTAAAGACGCCAAAAAAACAGATACTACGGCGCAGTAAAGCAGCACAACAGCAGTACATCGGCCGTGGCCCATTTAGTGACACTCGCTACGTTCCCCGTGGCCGCGGTCCCCTGTTATTTGCCGTCGCTTAATCTGCCCTGGACGCGTAAAAAAAAAAAAAAAAAAAGAAGTAATTAAGTAAAAAAAAAAAAAGGCACACACACACACACGCACATGAGACAAAACGACGCTTGGTTGAGTGTGGCAGAAAGAATCAGGCGCATTCCATGCTAGCGACGGTGGAGAATAGAGGGAGGGAGAGCGAGTGAGTGAGTGAGTGAGTGAGTGAGCAAACGGAAGAACATCGGCTTTCTGATAATGAGCGCGCACAAAAAAAACCAGGCGACAATTATCCACTTCATTACCAGAAGCATCGCCAGCCAAAACACAAATGCCAAAATAACGAAAGATCAACCACACACCCACGTAATTCTTCCATCATTTGCGGAGCCTGTGAGAAAACATCGGAGCGTTTTCAACCCCACGCCCCTGGAGAAGGTATCCAGAAACAGTAATTAGTAGCAGCAACAGCAATGAACAGGGTCATAGATTGGCAATTATGAGAAGGTAGTGGGAAGGTGTTTATAAATGTGTGGAAAAAAGGGCAAAGAAACCACCAGATGTCAGTCTACATGTCCTAATGCACCGCTCACTTCCTACAGTGGATAAGCATCAAAAGATAAAGAGAAGGTCAAAAATTCCTGCCTTGTCACTTTTTGTTTTTTTTTTTTTGTTTTTTTTTAGTTCGTTGTGAATGAAAGGTAAAAGTGGGGACCAGGGCAACATAAGCACAGATTAATATCATATACGCATGCATGCCCCCCAAGTGTGAGCCATAAAGACTAAAAATAAATTAGATACAGAAACAGAAGAAAAAAAAAAGAAGAAGAAAAAAAAATAGAACACATAAGAACAGACGTTAAAAGAGAACTCCAACAGGGTTTAATTTCTTGCTAAAAAGAAATTAAATCCGGTTGTTTTATACACGTGACTGTGTTCGTGTATATATGTACGCGCTGACTCTTCTCTCACATGCTTCAGACCAAATATATTGTTTTCAAATTTGTTGATTTCCTCCTTCTTTACTAACCCTCTTTATTTCCCTCTTCTATTTTTTTCTTTTCCTTTTTTTTTTTTTTTTTTTTTGTCATTTTGTTTTATTTTCTTTTTTTTTGTTTTTGTTTTTCTTTAATTTCCTCTTTGGGTATTTGCCCAAATGATCCACTGAGAAAGCCACGGGTGGCTCTGTGTGCATGCTGCCTGGCCGCTCCCTTGCCGTGACTTTGACACCAGAATAATGCCCCCCCCCCCCGCTGTTTTAAAAGCACAGACGCGGACCGCTGGCAAAAAGGGATAATAATAAAAGAAAAAAACGAGGATTTCAACAGCCACACCGTCGCCTCCCCCCACAGACACACAAACACACCTCCTCCGGGAAATACGCAGTTTTGCTTCACTGAGAAGACCCCCTCCCAAATTCCTTTTCTTTGCGTGCTTCCATTTCGCTTTTTTTATTACTATTCTTTTTTTCTTTTCGTTTCTACCAGATTATTCTCTCATTTCCCCTCTCCTTTGGTTTCTCCAGTCCTCGTGTCACCTGCGCCTCTTCTTCGTAAGCAGCGAGGCTAAGTCCTGCTCCACCTTCGCACGACGGTGGATCTCGTCCAGCTGCTCCCGAAAGACCTCAATGAACTCCGCATCCAGCCTCTGTCGCTCAATGAAGGGATTTCTGTGAACGTTCTCAATGATGGACGTGAGCATCTCCATCCCGCCCGGTGTTTGCCCCTCGCTGGCAACAAAAAGCATCATGAGGTACGCATTGAGGGCCGCCTTGGTGAACAGAAGATAATCCGTTTTGGCACCGAGCAGAGCCCGAGTGGCGGCGTACAGAACAAGAAGCTTCTTGTGCGGATCATCGTTAAAATAGTCATGTATGCGCTTCGCCAATATACCAAAGACATGAGAGGAATTGAGGGGTGTGTAGAGAAAAATGGTGTCATCGAGCCGCTTCATGCTCTGCTCATCCACGCAGCCATCAACGAGGTCACAAATGGCTTGAATAACACTGGGGCTCACCGACTTGTCCGCCTCACCGCAGTTGTTATACGTGGCGCCAAGAAGTGATTGAAGGCGGGCGTCAAGCGTCATCTCTGGTGTGGGACGTTCCCGCGTGAAAAAGGTCGGCGGTGGCGGGGCTGCCTGCGAGCCCACCATGACGCCCATGGTGGGTAGCGACACCATCGCTCCGGCGTCAGCTGCGGGAGCCCCCGGGCCTGCCACAAGTGCCCCCATCACACCGCCAAGCCCAAGAGCCGGTGGCGGCATCGCAGTGAAATCGCCATTCGAATCATCATTACCGAGCGGAGCCGGCTTCCCTCGCCGCATCCTATCCGCCATCGTCATGGTGTGGTTGCTCTTCCCAAAACTAATGCGCAACGGGGCGCCCCTCAGAAGTGCATTGTTAAGTGCTATGCGGGCCGCGCGTGCATGCTCGATGCTATCAAAGTGCCCAAAGGCAATACCGCTAGATTGGATAAACTTAGAATTAATGAACCCTTCAAAAGGCTCAAATAAATCCTCGACATCCCCCTCCGTCACATCGGAAGCTAACTGTCCAAGGTATACCACATTGGTGGGAGTTTCATTGACTGGAATGCCATCTGGTGTCAAGCCTGTCTCCGTGGAGGTTGGGTTACGCTGCGCCCGACCGTAGTTTAATACCACCCGCGCTCCGCCAATAGGCTGATCCCGCATCAAGTCCAAAGCCTGTGTGCAATCCTCAATGGTTTCAAAGTGGATAAATGCCATGTTCCTGCTATCCAAGCGTGAAATGGTCTTAATTTTACCAAACACCTTAAAGTTCTCATTTAACTCTTCATTAGAGACGGTAGGAGGCAAATCGCCCAGCCACAAAACGTTTGTGGGTTCCATGCGTTCTTCCTCCCGGCGGGATCGACGCCGCCTATCATCGTTATCATGTCGATCCTCTTCACGTCCTCGGCGAGAAGGCCTGTGACCGGTGACATCTCTGGGCATCTCCAACTCCTCCTGTGTATACTCAAACATTTTTCCATAGTTGAATCGCGCTCTGCCCAAAGAGCCTCGTGCACTGAGTGCCTCCACAGCGTTCCGAGCCTCCTCAACATAACGAAAGTGCACAAAACAATAACTCTTATCCGGAACCCTTGCAATACGTATGACCCTTCCAAATTCAGAAAATTCGCTTCTCAAGACTTCCTCAGTATGCTCGTGCAAATCAAGATTTCCTACCCAGACGGTGTTGGTTGGTTCTCGTAATTCATCCTCTCGTCGGCCCCTGTAAAGGTGCCCACCCCGATGATCCCCAGCCTCAGGTCCCACAGCCCCTCCATACGGCCCTTGAGGGTAGGATGATGCCGGATACCCATGCGGATCAGCACCGGGCAACAACACCGGGGCGTGGTCATCTCTTGCCGCATACATCTCATTTGGGTTACGCACGAGACCAGGTGGCAGCAATTGCTGATGATTCTGAAATCCGTGTTCCACGTCCCCCCGCGGTCTTGGAACCAAGTGAGCAGGTGGCTGTGGGTAACGACCTGGGGGCATGGTGTATCCACCGGGAGGCATCGGCACGGGCGGCGCGCCACCAGCAGAGCCGTCATTCCCAACCTGTATTCTTGGCTGTGGCGGCGCCCCCACACGCAAGTTAGGTGGCATGGAAGCCATTCCTGGCGGCATGGGCGGCGCGGACGGTGGCGTCATGCCCGGCGGTATTTTAAAGCCGGGTGGCAGCGGCGGCATCCCTGGCGGTCGTGGAATAAAACCCCCGGGTTTCTGCAGTGGCCCACTCATCCCTACAAGCCCTTAAGAAAAAAAAAAAAAACCTGAAGAATCTGCACCATTTGGACAACCAGTCAAGAACAACGGTGGACACACACAGAAAACGAGAAGAGAAGGCAGTCATTGCTCAGACAGTTACAAAAACAACACCAACAACACAAAGAAAAATAAATGAATAAATAAATACAAACGCCTTTGTGTGGTCCCGTCAAAGTTTCTGTTGTTGTTTTTCTTTTCGTTTTTGTTTTTTGCAAAAAGAAAGAGTGGGGTGAGGGGAGAGAAACATGCATAATAATAAAAACACCCCCTCCTCTTGTGCCATTTCTGGTCCCTTTTGCAAAAAGACAGCCTTGAATAGTAGGGTAGACTTAAAAAAAAAAAAAAAAAAACATAAGAATAAAAAAAGCTTGAAGGAAAAAAAAACCATGTCGCGGTTCGATATTAAACAACGTCTGGGATACATGCAACCTCCGTTTCTCCAGCCTTCATTCATGCATCTATTCCTTCTTTGTGCTCGTGTTCTTTTTCCGTGGAGAATGCGTCCCCTTCACTCCTTGTAAGGACAAAGACCGCATCATGAAGAACCGCGTACTCCACCCTGAGATTGCCCTCGCAGAAGTACGGCAACTTGCACCAGCGATCTACTTTAAATCCACAGGGAATTAAGACATTATCCACAAGACGTTGAAGAGAATCCTCGTAACTTGCGCCTCGACAGCATTCGCCTCCCTCCATTGGCAGCGTCTCCGTAGGGCGTCGCTGCCTGATTCCATTCTCGACAAAGGGGCACCACGGCAAAACAACCGCAAGAAGAAGTATTCCATTGGGCGACAGCGAGTCACGCATAGAGCGAAGCAGCTCAAGTGGCTTATCGGCGCGATCCAAGACATTGAGGCATGCAATTACATCGTAGTACCGCCGAGAGCCATCCTTGTGCCTAAACGGATCTTGGTAAGGAAGCACCTCGTAGCCACGCTGCCACAGACGCCATCGCATGGGAATCGAATATTCGGTGACTGCTACGTGCTGGAACAGTGGCTGCAGCCGTGATGTGACGCCGCCATCACCGGCGCCGATATCCAAAAGTGTCCCAAACGGCGGTGACTTTGAGCTGCGCTGGTCATCCTCGTTGCCCAACAGCAGCTGCGCAGCCTGTGCCGTAGACATGACAAACATGCCGCCGCGGTTCAGTATACCGTTGGATGTTGTTTGGGAAAAAAAGGCGCGCAAAATACCGGACAGTAACGCCTTCATTACACTCACATCACCTGCGAGCCTCAGCCACTCGGTCGTCTCCTCATCCATGCACATACTCACATGCTTTGATACAATGTGATTTGGCAGACACACCAGATTCGGTGTGTAGCTGAAAGGAGGCTTCTTCCTGCGGCCGTTCCCGTAGACTGACAAGTCATCCATGATGTTGGGTGCCATTTTTCCCCCACTCCTTGTGGTGAATGTGTAGCATGCATTCACATGACAACAACAACAAAAAAAAAAAGATGGAGAAAAAAAATAAAAATATTGAATCAAAGATGCGCCCATTTCAAAGATGTGCACTGCGGACACGCAAAGAGCGAACATACCAAAGAAAAAGACATGTGTTGGAAAGGGAAATCACATACAAATGACGGAATCCACAACAGACACAACAAGCAAAAGAAACCAATAAAAATTAAAAAAAGGCAAATGAGAAAGAGAAAAAAAAAAGGGTGGCCACAAAAGAGAAGGCAACAACAATCCGCTGCGGCATCAAACCGCAGTGCTCGTAGTCAACGCAGCGTCAGCATTACGCGTGAAAGGGTCAAAAACCAAAAAAGAGGTCAAAAAACCGCCGCTCCCCTCCCACACGCAAGCCACACGCAACTTCGCTCCCTCACACGTTGAAACTGTCACAGACGTCTTTTTTTTTTTTTTTTCGTTTATTTCTGTCATTTTTTTTTTTGCCTTTTTTCTTTTTTTTTTCTTTTTTTTGTCTTATTTCACTGTGGACTCCTTTCGGGCATCATATTTCCATACGTGCAGCGGACAAAGTTTGCTACACAGCCTGGCCTAGCAGCCTTTCCCGCCCACCCTTCACGAACTCTTGCAGTACTTTGTATGTTGACATACCTGCCACGGATGCAGGCGGCTTCTCGTTCATCACAAGCCACTTGAACAAATCGCTATCAAAGTGTCGGAGAATCGTGTCATACTCGTCCAGCTGCTCGCGTGGCATGCCCTCAAGACTGTGGCGGGAGAACGCGCCCAGAATGATATCCATCTCCGCCATGCCGCGGTACGCGGATTGGTAGATGAGACGACGACGCTTTGCATCATCGGGTTCATTCTGCGGGGTTGGTCGGGTGTCGCGGAACCGCAGTCCGCTCTCCTCACTGGCCTTGTCCACCCCCCGCGGGCTTTCCCTCCACATCTTCACCAACTCATCGTGGTGCTTTGCACGCGGCGCAAGACATCGCGAGAACCGCCTCAGCATCTCCCCACAACCCCCCAGCAACGGATGAATGCGCAGCCGCCTCTTACACTCAATGGATCGCAAGTCTCCTTTCCGCTGTTGAGCCCGCCACGGGTGGCGGGAGTAAAAAAAAAAAAAAAGAAGAAGAAAATAATAATAATAAACCCAAAGAAATAAAAGATACAATGAAAAGTGCACTGATGACAAAATAAGAAGATGAATAAAAATAAAAAAAGAAGGAATTGAATGGCGTGCAACCTCCATCCATCACCAGAGGCCCTTACGTGCTGTTCTTTGCATCTTCCTCATCGAGCCCTTCTTTCGCCGCTCCGCCTTCTGCGCCGTTATGATCGTCGTGGGGCGCTCGATGGGTTTCTTCTCCAACGGCGGCACCCATGAGGCCCTTTGAATCATTTCCCGCAGACGCCGCAGACAGACCTCCTTGTTCTGATGTGCACTGCGTTGCTCATGGCTTGAAATGACGATCAGCGCTTCGTCCGCGGTAAGCGCCTTGCCACGCTCGTTTTCCTTCAGTCTTTGAATGAGCTCCCCGTCAAAGTGTTCGCTAAGGGCAACGATGCTGGCACGCAGCTCCACCTTGTTGCTGCTGCTGTTTGCCCCCTGACCCCCAGGCCCACCGCCACGCACCATGAGAAAACTGTAGCAGTTTGCATCTATTTGTATGTCGCGCAGCTGTGCAAAGCGGTAATATCCCTCCTGCTTGAAGGAGCTAATGTGCGAGCAACAGCACTGCAGACGGAGCGCAGCACAACCCACAGCACCAACCGCCAGACTCGGCATTTGGCCGCAGAACCAACGGCGAACACCCGCAATTGAAGTGGAAGCAACAGCAGCGCCACGTCCCCTCTTTTGGCAAAAGAAGAAGCGATGTGCACATGAGAGACCAAAAGACATCATGCCTTCCCCCTCTTGTAAGCAAACAAGCGATGCAGCTCCACCAGCAGGCGAGGTACCCACACCAGACTGGGGAGAAAGAATTTTTGGGCAGCTGCGCGCCGCAATTGCCCGTATACAACGAGATAATTCACCTCTCATCTGTGTCTTCTCTGCCTGCCTGCTTGTGCATGGGGGGAAAAAAAGAAGGAAAAGAAAAAAAAACGCCACGGTGCTGTCAAGAAGTCAAAAAACGGCAGTCACAACCCCAGCCGCCACCGATGCGATGGTGCTGGCTCCGCTTGCCTACCTCTTCGAAAAGAAGAAAAAAAAAGGCGTGCAGGAAAGAGAGCAAAAAAAAAAAAAAGAGGAGGGGGGAACACATAAGAAAAAAATACGCTCTTCATGACCGCACACGTAAATTTCTACACCGCGACACCACATTCCCCCTCACCACTCATACGTGACTCTCTTTACATTTCTTTTTTCCCCTCACCTTTCTTTTCTTTTTCCTTTTCCTTTTCTGCCCTCCACTCATTATTTTTAAAATACTACATTTTTGCGTGTATGCTGCTCTCCCCCTCCTCCTCCCTGCGCAAAATTGCAACACACCACCCACCCAGTCCCTCCAGTCCTCGCTCATGACAGTTGTTTGTATAATCGCTTCGCATTGGGGCAGTCCCACACCCAGTGCCGCACGGAGCTGAGTTCGGTTTCAAGTTCCCCAATGGCCTTCTCGGCAAACTCCCTCGGCACCTCCTTCTTGAATTCTTCCAGGGCCTCCACGCATCCCATTAAGTACCGCTCACGCTCCAAAGAATTCCAGACCTCACGCTGCAGCGTGAATCTGGCCTTCGCAATGGTCGTGTAGCACCTCTCCGTCATCACTGCCCATTGCAACACGGACTTAAGATAATTCAGTTTCTTCTCAATATATTTTCGTCCTTCCTCGTTGCTCGAGCAGTCGCCAAAGAAGAACTTGTAGATAGGGTAGTTGTGCTGATACAAAATCTGAAAGAGGACGTCATGGGAGTACACGCGGTCGCTCCAGAAGGGGTCAAAACCATACGTCCAGGATAAATTCAGCAGACGGTTGGTGTCGTCCTCCACGCAACTGAGCAGGTACTTCTCCACCGCAGAGAGTTGAACGCCCTCCGGGGCCTCAACCTCCGGCACATGAAAAAACTCAAAGCTACGATACTTTGACATGCTGCTCATGCGCGTTAGCCAGGGCTCCTGCGACGCCCAGGCCTCAAGTGGAACAGACCCCCATACCGTGAAAATGCCTCGGTTTGGCGCGGCGATGGCCGATGCAGCCGGGACAGACATCATGACACGTTTCAAAGCATGACGGCGCATTGTTTGCGTATTCGTTGTACAATTTTATTCCTATGTTTTTGTTTCCCCTTGTTGATTTTAAGTCGTGTATCGACTCAAGTCGCGTGTATGAATCTGCCCTTCGGTTTGCTCGTAAGCGGATGGGGTGGAGTCCTAAAGACGTAAAAAAAAAAAAAAGGAAAAAATGGTCCAACAACAACAACAACAGACACACACACAAAAAAAAAAAAAAAAAAACAGACTTAGACGCTTTTTTAAACTAAATTCATGTAATTCTCTCCAACCACGCAAACACAATAGGAATGAATCTGCGTATTTCTCTCAGAGGATACGCGACTCGTCTCCCACCAACACCAGAGCACACAGACCCAGATTGTCCACTTTAAACACGGGAATAAGGAATGATGACACATGTCAATATGGTCGGTGGTACGAGTACAGTTTCCCCATATTATACGGCGCATTTCGTTCTCTCTCAAGGTGCCGCATCGCATCGGCCCGACTCATGACAGAGCCATCTAACGCTCTCACGGTCGGGAAATGTTTCGGCAGATCACCCCGCGTAGGTGTCGATGGCCCCTCGAACTCCACATTTTCCTCATTTACGTGTGATGTAGGGCCCATCCTTGGCTCGGGCACAGTGCGGACGCCCGCTGGCGCAAACCAGCCATAAAACGGGCGAAATGGCATGTAATCAGAGGGCGGCGGCTGCGGGCCACTAGGTGGCACCGACTGCAACTTCACGTGCCGCAACATACTGGGACCGTACTGCCGCCGCACCTTTTCAGAGATCGCTCCGCGGCATCCACCAGAACACGCCGAAACGACTCCTCGCGAGAAGAAGGAGACGCCGCCTCCCCATGCTGCTTTTTACCTTCCCGACGCTGCCGCAATCGCTCCTGAAATATGACCTGATCAATAGACATGCCATGAAACGCTTCACGAAACTTGCGTTCCGCATCACCGCGCACAAACGGCTTCCGACGACGCGTCGAAGAAGCTCTGGAGGAAGTCGACGCTTCTGCTGCCGCCGAGCCTCGCCTCTCTGCCGTTGTTTTTTGCGGAGCCACCCGATCCAGTCCAAGGGCCTTGTCATGCTCTGAACGCTTTTGAGGATCCATCAGCACGTCGTATGCCTCAGAAATGGCGCGAAACTCCATTTCCGCCCGTGCCTTTTGATCGTCGCTCACCACATCAGGGTGGCATTCCAGTGCGCGGCGCCGGTACGCGGCCTTCATCTCCTCCGCCGTTGCCGCGCAGTCGACGCCGAGGCGCTTGTAGTAATTTGCAATCGGAATGCCCGAGCTGCTCACAAGCCGCACAGCCACATGCAAGCTGCTATGCGGAGTCACACACCACCACCGCTGCGGCAGTAATGAAAGAGTGCGTCCCAACGTCCCGCAAAAAGTACCACTGTACATTGCGCAGCGCCTCCCAATCGGCACTCACGCCCCCAGCCAGCGACTAAAAACCCTTATCTCTCCAGAGCAACCTCTGACTGGTGTCTCGACCTCGCCGAGAACCCACACCCACACAATTCCCTTCAATTATGCGTGCAATTCTTCCTGAAAGCAAAACAAGACAGTTAAAGCAAAAAATGAAAATAAAAAATAAAGATAAAAAAAATTTTTTAGACCGTCACCGTGTGAAACAAACCGGCACTGGCACGGCGCAGAGAGTCATCAATCAGCCACAGATCCGCACATTTTGATGTATAAATCAACATGAATGTATATCCTCCTGCCTTCCTCTATTCCGCTCCGCCCCAATCAATGCGTCGCCTGACAGTCACATGAAATAAATTCGGATCACCGTTATTCCCTTGTCTTTTTTTTTCCAAGTGACTGAGTATCAGTGCAAATGGGAATGTTTCTTCGCTTCTCCCGCAAGTGTTCTTCTCCGCCCTTCGATGGCATGCCAGTGAGAATCCACCGACCACCTCCGCAGCGCCGCAAACGTCTCTGCAAGGCCCCCGTGACTCACACGCTTAAAGTTCATCTCCTCTAACTTCTCCGAAAACCGTGGAGGCATCAACGAGCGCGCTGCGGAGTGGCGTCGAGTGCCGGCTAAATCCGTCGTGGAAGAAGCCTTCTTCCCTTTTACCCTCGAGGCGTCCACGAAGATGTGCACAGACTGACACCTTCTGTGGTGCGGCAATTCATCCTTGCTGTGTGCACGAGGATCCCAGTTAAAATATTGCCATCGCATGAGGGCATCAACCGTCGCTGCAGGTCTCTTCCACACGCCGACCTCGTCTGGGTCCATTTCCTCCCGCAGCAATTTCCGAGGGGAAGTTGCCGGTGTCGCCTTTGCCACATGCCCCTCGGCCTCCTCATCCCCTGCGGGTAGAAATTCCTCCAGACGAATACACAAATTTAGGGCATGGGGACATGACTGTCGCAGATCCCGCAGAAGCTGTTGCACTCCACGCTGGACAACACCGCTGGAGGAGGTCACAGCAACAGGCATGGACGGGCTCACTGAACAGCACACAAGCCCTCTCTTCTCCCAATCATGTGAAGCATTCCGGGGCAATTCTCCTTGTCTCATGCGCAACAGCAATGTGGAAGACGTTACCGCGGCGCCGGTCCTCGTTGGAAGCACCGCAGACTTCGAAAAGGAAGCGCCAAGTAATGGTATGCGTCTCGTTTCGTGTCTTCTTCCCAAAACCTCAAAAGATGGTGGACGAAGTTTCGCACCCCTCATGAGATCCTTAAAAAGAGATGCCGCAGCACCGCGCAATGCATCGTGTGTTGCATCACGACACAAAACGGAGGAAGACAACGTTGCAAAATAAGTCTTAACGCTACTACTACTACCACTACTGTCGCTGTGACCCGACGACCAACACTCCGTCCGGATGTTCTCGCCCAAATGATGAAGCAACTCATCCCATAACGGAGGTACTTCCTCCGCCACAGCAGTCGTAGTGACACGCGGTACTCGGGGCATAAGCAGCACCACATGTACATCCAGAGACGCATTTCGCATCACACCCTTCAAGTCCGGGTGCTCGTACATGCAATGTCGATAGGGATTTGTGATGTTAGGATGGCCGTGGATGGCAACCTCGTACTCCTCCCGCGACATGCTGGAGAGAGCGTGCTGACGCGGAATGCGCAGACCAAACAGTCCACCGCCCAGCTTGACGCCCAGACCACCCTTCATATGATTCCACGCGTGCCGGCGACCGTCACGCAAACCAAAGTTATCCGACAGACGCTTGTACCGTCCTTGGCTGCCGTGTGTGTGACGGGTATGAATTGCCCCAGCGCGTTTGGTTCGCCCACGCAAGAAGTCGCGATGGCCCCATCGCCCAAGCCAACAACGGTCCACAAAAAACATGAAATAAAGAGAAAGACGCTTCCCCCTCCAGAGACAAAAAGAAGAAAAAAGAAAAATTCCGGACGCCTTTCCTTTTCTTTTAGTCTTTTTTCCCTTCCAAGACTGTGGGCGACGGGTGGGGAACAAAGGCTACACGCGTCAAAAAAACAAAAATAAAAAAAAAAGGTGGGGGCGGCAAAAAAGTGAGGGGGATAATGACAACAAAGCACATGCACAGACAGACAAACATGTTGACACAAAGAAACGGAAAGGTGGGAGGCGGTCACATTTCGGCTCATAGAAAAGAAAAAAAAAAAAAAAAGGCATTTTTTTAAGTAAAATCCTCTCACTGCTCCATTCGCTACTCGTGCTTTCTTTCCTTCTTTCTGTTGTTTTGTTTTGTTTTGTTGTTGAATTGTTCTTCTTTTCTTTTCCTTCCTTGACTGTTATTTTCCTCTCGAGAGTTGGCTGCTGTTTGCGCTTCAATGAAGATGGTCCAAGCAGCAAACACGAAAAGAAAAAGAAACGGAGAAAAAAAAACAAAAAAAGACGGCTGCTCTCATCCCCCGCTCAACACCACCACATCATCATGTCTCCTGATGCCTACATATGCGTGTAGCCCGGGCTTGGGGGCACGAGAGAAAGAAAAAATAATAATCGACAGCAGCACCCCTGCCTCCAGGAACAAAAAAAGTGGAAAAAGCCACGTTCACATCAAATTATAGATCCGCTTGTAAAGTCAATTGGCCATGCCAACCAAAAAAAAAAAAAAAGAAACCGCAGACAAAAAACATTCCATCCTAGCGTTTCTCCTTCGCCGCCTTCATCCACGTCGCAATGCGATCCTGCAGATTCCTTCGAGCCTCCGCGACATCCTCCCGTGCGTTAAACTCCTTCACCATGTTCTCGTCCAGATATTCCTTCGTGAAGGGATGCTTGCTCTCAGAGAGAAGGACATGATGGATTGTGTCCTCGTTCACATACACAAGATCGTTCAGGTCCTTCACGTCGGCTGGAAGCGCCACTGGATGTAGTAGTGGCGTCAGCAGCAATGCGTCCACCGCAAAGTCCGGCGCCTCATCCCACAGCGCCTCGTCGTCCTGAACTTCTTGAGAGATGGTCTCGAGAGTCGACGCAATTTCCCTCAGCTTCCAGATGAGGTGCTCGCCCACCAGGCCACGCTCCGTCACCGTTTCTATCGCCTGTAGAATTTCTCTCAGCGGGACGCCGCAGTTGCACAGGGAGCGCATGAAGTTCTGAAAACGTCGAAATTGTGACAAACAATCCACCAGGCGGTTGAGAATCTCGCGAGGGCGAAAGTTGTAGCGTTCGGGGTACTCAATCTTCAAGTTTTTGCTCTCGGCACCAGCAAAACTAACGAGGCTGCGAGCCAACATCTGACTGATCTGCTGCGCCACCATGTTCTGCGCCACACCTTTCGAGAAGCTGATGGCCAGCTGAATAAACAAATTCATGCTTGCCTCAAAAAGAAGAATTCGTTCCCGCAGCCCCAAGCCCAGCTGATGGTACGTCAGCGGCGCCTCACCGTCATCACCGTCGGCCTCCGCCTCCTCCTCGTTTACGTTTCCATCTGCGCTCCGAAAATTGTTGTTCTGACTGTTATTGTTATTGTTGTTGCTCGTCGCCATTCCATCTTGTCTTCTCTGTGCGTTGCCCCTGCGACTGTTTTCACCGTTGTTGCTGAGAGACGCACGGGCGCTCACACTCAAATCCGCCCCCTCCTTTACCATTCGATTCATCTGCGTAAGCGTCTCAACGAGTTGGTCAACAGCCTCGTTGACATCCGCAGTCACCATGTGTGAAAACCGTTCCAAAATGGTGCCATTCACCTCAAACTCCTCACGGACAGGCTGACACAACGAGTCAAACATAAGAAACGACTTTGTACAGTAAGAGAGCATATAACGCACAGAGACTTTTTCGTATGTAGACTTCTCCACGGCAATATAACATAAAACACAACTTCGAACAATGTGCTGCGTGAACCATCGATGCGATGTCAGGGCTCGTTTCGTCTCCTCATTTTGCAGCAGACGGGTTAAGAAAGATGGAAAAAGAGCGTGTTTATGTGGCTTGGGGAAATAGGTTGTGTTACCCATCAGTACCAGCATCAAGGAAACAATGTGCTCCAGATCAAAGTATTCCAGCGGCGCCATTTTTACGCCCAGGATGACCAGATCCACCAGTTGCTGGGGCAAATATTTCCATTCCACTGGCGGCTCCTTTGAGAGTACCCCGCCCGGTGAGACATTCATGAGCCTCACAAGCCAAGCGGCGATGCCGTTAAGAACCTGCACACGTTTTCGGCCGAGATTCTCGGAGCCAATCAGCCCCTCGATGAGTGACTTCTCCGCCACATACACTGCGCGTTGCTCAGGTGGCAACTGTGGATGCGCCAAATCCTGTTCAACCCGCTGATGAGCCTCAATCATTACTCCCGCGCTCAACATGATCGAACGAGCGACGAGAAAGAACAGATGCACCGAAGGCTTGAATGGCTCACTCAGTGCGGGAAATGGAGGTAAGGGATGGCTCTCATCGTAGTGGACAATGCGCTCCACATCTTCGCCAAAATCCACCACTGTGTTGTCCGCATTGTCCTCCAGTACATAAAAGGGAGGAATAGTGGTGGGGTCGTAGGCTTTTTCAAATAAAGGAAGGGCAGCCTCCAAGAGCACATCATTCAACTGAGTCATGAAAAACCGTGAGGATAAGGGCAAATTATGATGCACTGTTTTGGTATACCCTGCATTCAGCCGCAGGGCAGTGCCAATATAGCGAAGCGTTGGCTCACGTGACACCTTGGCTTGCAGAAGCGCCAGGATAATACGTTTGTTTCCGGCGCAGGAGGCTTGCACTTGAAACTGTAATTCAGATATCTGTTTTGAATGATCATCCACCTCAGTGGAAAACATATTCATCAACTGAGCCCGCTCCGATGACATGGAATAAGGAGGAAGCAGGCGGTGACTGCGGATTTGGGTGGAGACGCCCAACAGCGCGCCCAACACTGTGCCATATTCCAGTTGCAGGCCAGAAGACAGTGAGTCGTTGTAAAATAAATGTGAGCGCACAAGAATTTGCAAGGTCGCGGTGCAGGAAACAAGAGCGTAAAGCGCCTGCCGCAGCACATTCAACTCCCTGGTGTTGTCCAGTGTGGTGGAGAGAAAAAACTCAATGAGGTTGCTCAGGGCCCCATTGATAATATATTCACCATCACTACAGCGTGGTTCAGGCCTTGTAGCAAAGTGTGCAAAAAGAGCATCCACTGCCGCCGCGTTAAATTCATTCGAGGCAAAATATGGCAGCATGGCGGCACCGAAGGGCCGCCTCTCAGCGTCCTGTTCAAGTGTGTTGCATACAGCTTCGCATGCCTCCCGCACCATTGCGGTTTCATCGTGCGCGGAAGCAACGGCCTGTGCCAATGATTGCATCTGCCTTGCCAAAACACGATGCAGATTACCCAACGTATGGTCCCCGTTTGATGCCGATGATGTGCGGTGCGTCTCAACTGCCCGATCAATGTGTCTCTCCAGCTCCCCCAACTGCCCGTCAAAACCAACCGCGTGCCAACCGCCGCCGGACCAAACCATAAATTTAGGGACGCTCCGCACGCCAAACCTCTCGACGCAGTCGGGGTTGCGGTCAATGTTGCATCTGCAGAAAGTCACGGTAGATTTGTACCGTTCGCCCAGCGCCGCGTACTGTGGCTTGACCCGCTGGCACGGCCCGCACCAGTCCGCATAGAAGGCGACCACAACAATGGGCTGTTCCCTCGTGAGGGAGAGTAAATGCGCCAGGCCATTGATCTCCAGCATGACTGCTCACGTCAATATCCCCCCTCGCTCACCCTCCCTATGCGCTCCCTCACAATTCGCCTGCGTTCGCCGTAAGCCGTACAGGTCAGGAAGACTACAACAACAAGAAGAAAAAAAAAAAAAAAACTTTTTTTTACCTCTAAAAAAAAAAAAGGCTCCCCGAAGGTTCTCACATAAAACGAAAAAAAAAAAAAACACAGAAACAAAGAAGCCAAGTGCACACGCAGAAAAAAAAAGTGGTAGCACATCAACGCAGCAATGTTGCCATGGGAATAAGAGCACAAATAAAAAAAAAAAAAAAAAAGGAGGTCAAAGGAGGAAAAATAATAATCGAATATTACAAATTCCAGTAGCAACTCACTCGACATCGTCACGCCGCAGACTCACTAAACGGGAAAAAAAAAAATTTTTTTTTTAAGAAGCAAAAAAAAAAAGGGGGGGGAAATCGTAAAAACAGGCAAGCAACTATGCCACTATGCAATGTCCAAAAAGTCCGGATGAACCACACCAAAAAACTGCATCCCAACGTCATCTATAACGTCGGAATATTCGTCCGAGTTCTCTTCTTCAACGTCCCCATCGTTAACGGGTGTGGCGATTGGCATGTCCTCTACAAAACTTGCATTGTGTTTAGTTGTTTCCTGATCGGATACGCCGGTTGGATCCTCCACTTTCGTCTGCATCCATCGTTCAAATGGGTTCGCGTCAGCAGTGGCCTCAAATACATACTCAGCATACTCCCTACTGTGAACTGGAAGAACATGGTAGCGTGACTTGAGAGAGGCCGTGCCATCATCAAGCAATTGCGGGTGCAGAGGACCTTGTACGGCTGGTGTGCGCACCGATCCTGAATCCGATGGAGTTGTCAAAACAACAGGAGCTCGGTAGTGCTGCACCTGCTCATCTAGTAGGCTCCAGGAGAAGTCTCCAAAAAACGGATGCCCCCGAATTGCCTCCTCGTCAAACTGTCCGGTGACGGGATGGACACCCAGCCGCTCCGTTGGATTTATGCGACAAAGCCTACAGATAAAGTCCTTAACGCGGTCAAGGGCATCAGACTCTGGCCCCAGATTCACGTTTGGAAAGGGGATATTCCCCGAATGAACGCCTCCCAGCACCCGCTTCATCACTGCATATGTATTACATCCTGCAAACATGTGTACACCGTACACCATCTCGTACACAATCGCCCCCAATGCCCAAAGGTCACTACTGTAACTCCACTGACATTGTCCAATCATTTCCGGTGAAACGTATTGTGCCGTGCCGCAAAACTGGGCCGACATTTTCCGCATCTCTCGTATAGCAGAAACGGTCAACCGACGCTTTGCTTTACACTTCTTATCGTCTGCGACGCCCCCGGGCAAAGCGACACCACCGTTTGACTTGGGGAGAAAAGACATCCCTTCCACATCCACAGTATCAAAGTCAACCAAGCATGCACGGTACTTGTGATCAAACACAATATTTTCGGGTTTGAGATCACGGAGGACAAAACCTTTCCTGAAGACGCGCGTAAGGCCCATCACAATTTGTGCCGTTATGAGCTGAATGTCATGAAAGTTTAAACAACGAATGGCGGTGTCTTTAAGTGATGACCCCCTCAGCGAAGAAGCATCTGATGTGGATTCCGCACCAAGTTCCTCAATTGTCTGGCGCGAAGCACAGGTTCGTATGTGCTCCAGAAGATCCCCATTTGGGAGATGCTCCATTACAAAGTACAACTCATCTGTTGACTGCGCCGTACCAAAAAGGCGGACAATAAAAGGATGTGGTCCCATCTCCAGAAGGGCCCGTTTCTCGTTCATCGCTGAGTTGGTCTTATTTTGCTGAAGCAATTGAACCTTCGAAACGATCTTCACTGCTATGGGCGTATATGGGGGAAAGTTGAGTTTGCTGCGCACAACCTGCGAGACAGCGCCGGAGCCCACCGGCTCCGCGTCAGGGAGGTTGAGATGCTGCGGGTCAAACGTTGGGCAGGCAGGCGCCGGGCTGCTCGACATAACTTCGTTTCTATTGCTGTTGTTGTTTTCCGTCTTTCAGTGTGAGTGAAGGTGCGGCCTGACGCCTGCGCCAACAAAAAATCCCTCCAACCTCGCGTGTATTGTTTGTGTTTGTTTGTTTTTCTACTTTCTCTCCGGTTGTTTTTTCCCCCACTGGCCTTCCTTCCTTTTCTTTTTTTTTTTTTTTTTTCTCTTCCTTCTCCTCCTTCTTCTCACGGACTGACCCGACAGGCAGTTAAGCAAAGCCGCGCCTCGGTCCGTTCCGAAGGGGCACAAAAAAAAGGGGTTTAGGGGTGCGAGGACCACAAAAAACAAAAGAAAAAAGAGAAAATAAAGTGACTGAATCGCAGGCTAATTCCCTGCCGCACGCAACCCATCATCCACGAGAATCCCCCGCGCAACCGCACTTCCCTCCACCACCTCCTCATTGCTGCTGCCGGTGGCGGTTTTTCAACCTCCCGCATCAAAAAAACCCGAGGCCCCCGAAAAAAACAAACACGAGTAAAAACACAATTGCTCTCACTCTCTCTTTCTCTCCAGAAGACACACGCGGCATCATCGACTAAATGCCAAGCAGCAACTCCTCTTCGTGAGTCAACGGTTCAAGTGAGGTGAGACTCTGCAGCAGTTTCTGCTTTTCAACCTCCAGACGCTTGTTGATTGCAATTTCTTTTGTGGAGTAATCCTCCACGTAACGGGCAAGCATGTCACGGTTGATGCAAAGAATGTGCCGGATAGGCGCAGGCTTGTTTCCCTTCGCAATGAACACCTTAAGCGTTTCAAACGTAAGAAATCGAATGTGTGCTGAAGAGCTGTTTGTCAGGGGGAGCAAGGCGCAAAGCAGCGCTGGGGACTCTGCAAACTTTCGTCTGGCTCTAAGAAAGACAGGATCCTCAACAACAGAGGCAAGCAACTCCAATGCGTGTAGTTTGGCGACAAAGTTTCTGCCCAACAGGCATCCCACCAGCATTGCCACAAACTCATTGAAATAATACAACAGCAACGACGCCGAGAGGCCCTTATTTGTGTATAGGGCAGTCGTCAAGGACCGCCACGTCTCGGTGCAGAGGACGGTTGTGTATGACGCAACACTACGGCAGAGGATTCCAATACATGATTCATGAAACCCATATTGCTTTGGTTGAGGATGCGGCGATGTCCTTTCTTCCGTCGTGTCACTTGACAACTCCGCGGGCGAGAGGATTATCTCCAAAAAACTGGGAACGCGCATAAACGTACGGAAGACGTCGGCCGCAGGAACACAACGCTCCACTGTGCCGTGGGCAAACGCCAGCTTACCAATGAAGTACTTCAGTTGTCTTAGTGCTGCTGCAGGGTCTGAGTTTTCCTCGCAACTATCCCTAAGGTCAATGTGGCTGGCTCGAGCCTCGCCACTAGTTGTTTTCTCCAGCCTGCCGTAAATGAGGGCGTCGGCCAACACATCGCCGTGCCCCTTTGATATCAAGTCAGAAAACACAAACGCAATTTTTTTTCTCACCTCCAGCCAGTCGTCATTTGTGCGCTCCACAAGAACTTGCAGCAGGTGAAAGAGGCCCGCTGACGAGAGAGAGATGGCGTCCTCTGTTGGGGAGCTGAGGTCCTGAAGCAACAGCAGCAAATTCGCGTCCACAATCATCGGGTCCTCGGTACTCCGCAAGAACTGAAGAAACCCTTTGCTGCTGCGCACTTCCATTTTCGCTTCTTTCATACTCAATCAAATAGTCCCGCCGGCGTCACCACTGTACCTCATACAAACGCATGTACACTCTATCAAGTGAGCGAGTGAGTAAAAAGGACAAGGAAATAAAATGAAGCAAGAAGAAAACTAAAGGCAGGACAAATCCGCATCCACCCGCTCTCTCTCTTTCCTTTTTTTTTTTTTTTTTCTCTCCCTCGCTTTGGATATGTCATCAAAGACACATTCGCAAGAAGAACACACACATACACACACCAAGAGCAACAAATACCAGACACCAAAGAGAGGAGCGAAAACAACAACAACAAAAAAAAAAAAAGAAGGAGAGAGAGAAAGAGAAAGAAAGAATGCAAAAAAAAAAAAAAAAAAACAGGCAAAGAAATATTTCTTGTCTCTTTTTCCCCCGATCCTCCTTTCCTTGGATAAAACGCACGGATGATTCAAAAACAGCAGCAGTAAAGGGCTACACACCATCAAAGAGCCGCCAACGTCACGTACAAGCGACCATCCGCAGAAGCAAAACGGTCAAGAAGATATCCCACCGGAGTGCACAGCGGCGGCTGCAGTCCCTGAACGATAAGGCAGAGGCGTCGTTCTTGGGGAGGCGTTGCGGGAATTGTCACTCGAATCCCAATCGACTCCGTATTTGCATCGCCCGCTGCAATAAAGTCATTAGCAAGTGCATCGGCTGCAGGAGAAGAGAGCGCAGCGTTCACGGACGCATTAGTATCCAAGCCATTGTAAAAAGGAGAGAGAGCACGAAAAAAGGGTTCGGCACAAGTCGAATTGGCGCCGTCTTCTCCATTGAGGTTTCGCCATTTTAAATACGGCTCAAGGAGAGCCCGCCAAACCACCATTCCAAAGGGGGTTTCCAGTGGGTGCTCCTTGGGCTTCATTTCACCGCTTAATTTGTCCGAAGGATTGCTGGGTTCGTGGTCGTTGCTGCAGTTACTATTGTTGCTTTCCACGCCTGGTCGTGCCTTCTCGAACTTATCGTGAGTAAATTTGTCATCGCCCACTCCAGAAACCCTAAGAGGAACGCGAAACAGCGCAAAGTGCATGGAATTCTTACCAAATGGATTGTTGATCATGACAGCCACGTTTTTTGGCTTCCCTGCCAGTCGTCGCAACCCCACGATGCGTTCATTGTAGGCTCTCAAAGCCTGCACGAATGGATCTCCGACGGATATGCACGTGGCGAAGTTCAGCAAGTCATTAATAACTTCGCTACGAACATCCATAAGTGCCTTAATGCTGCCGTACATGGCGGAAAAGGTTCCTTTTATCACCTGCTTCAAGAATTCGCCCATTGCCTGGTCTGTTGAGCGACGAGAAAGAGCCTCCTCCTGTCCAGCAAAGGGCACCGCCAACGGCCTTTCCGCGGTCACGCATGTAATGCGCACCTCCAACATAAGTGGAGAGCCAAACACTGTGGGGTACAACTCAGCCGGGGAAAGCGGCGATGATTCTGTGTGGTATGCCCTCGAAGCCGTATTGCCTCGTTCCGCAATCAACAGTGCGTTGATGCTGTCTTTGATTGCTCCTATGGGGTAGTGCCATGGCACCGGCTCACCCCTCCACGTCAGCCACACAAGCGGTAATGCGTCGGCCTTCACAACGGTGTAGGAGGAAAAGAAGTTTTGTACTTCGCTTCGCACAGCCATTAGCACAGAACTTCGTGGGAGCACATACGTCAGTGGTGCTGGCTTCTCCTGAACCGTGCAGTCCGTGTCACTAAGGAAAATAATAAGAGGAACTGCCCCCACGTACTCCTCAGCTTGGTGGAGCATCCCTTGAAATAAATAATGATTATAATCTGATGTACGTAAGTATTATACAAATATTTATATAAATTTATATATATAAATACACGCAGTTTTCGTAATCCTGATTTCGCCTCGTAAAGGGAAAAAAAGACAACAACAACAACAAAAAAAATAAAAAATGTTTTGGTAATAAATAAAAAAAATAAATCTCACCAAAACAAAAACAAACACAGCCCCTTCCCCTACATAAATATATATTTATTTATTTATGTATTTATTCTTCTTCCCTTTTTCAAATAGATGCACCACAGGTACCGACACACAGACACACACACACGCACTCACAGGCAGGGGAATCATACGCATCCAATATGGTACCAGTGGCATTACACGCAGAAACAAAAAAGCATTTATTAAATAAATCTCACTGCCGTGCCAATTCACCCTCCTAACCGCATACAAAAAAAAAAAAAAAAAATTCTTTTTTTTTTCTTTTCGTTTTTTTTTTTTTTGCTAATTACCAGAAAGAAATATGGATGTATACATATATGTGTGTGCATATTGCCGTCAATTAGGTATGTATGCATGCATATATTTATGTATAATGTTAATAATAGTAATAATAAAATAGGAGTGTAAATAGAAAATCCTCCTCCTTTTAATTTTTTTTTTTTTTTAATTTGTTTCTGCTGTTGTTTTTCTTTCTTTTTTTTTTTTTTTATTGTCGTGTGTTTGTGTTTGTGTGTTTACCTTCGACTGTGAGTTTCCATCAGCGAAAAATACCCCGTGAATTTTTTCTTTTTTCCTTTTCCTTCGCCGCCTTCTCTTCCTCCGTCCTCTCCCCACCCACTCATGCGTCTGTGGGACGGACGGCAGCCCCCCACCCTGGTGAGCCTAACGTGCAGCCATCGACGTTAATAAGGAGTGAATCGTAAGCGCAAGAGGAAAAATAAAAAGGGTAGCGGAAGGGGAAAAGGCCGTAAAGAAACGGGGAGAAAAACATCGTGGGGAACAACTTACGACACAAAGCGGTTGATTGCACTGAGCCACTCCTCGTACTCTGCCTGCTCCGCCCAGAAGAAGTACTCCTCCATGAACCTGCACAAATCCTCGTTCACACCCCGGTCCTTGAGGTAACTCGTCAGGGAGTCAACGAGGCGTTCGTCCAGTTCGTCCAATTTGGGGCCCTTGTACAGCCACTGGCGCTTCTGGTTCCCCTCCACCGAGTCATCTAATGCCAGCTTTGCGTCATCCAGGAAGGAGACCTGCCCCATGATGACCTCCTCACTCTCAAAACTCATTCGGCACACCAACGCCTTGTTATTGCACGTAATATATGCATCGAAATCGAGTGAAACGACATCATCATCGCCCGATTCCTCACCAAGGCAACGGATGACAATCTCCTCGTCCTCATGCTTTTTACGCATTGTAAAGAGCATCTGGCCGGGCTTTCGCTCCAACGTCCAGCCTGCTGGAAGTTCGGGCTTTGCAGGCTTTTCGGAGCGCTGCTGTTCCTCTTCCAGCTCGTGACGGAGAGCACTGGAAAGCGCAGCGTGTGATGCGAGGCGTCGCTGCTCCATTGCCACAAGGGGACCCATGGATACCGCTGTTGCCACCGAGGGAACACAGCGGTGGAAAAGTGGTGCCTTTGGGACAAAAGAAATAGCAGCTGAAAAAAGGACACGCCGCATCTGAACCTTGTTTTATTATTCGTTCTTTTAAGTTTTTGCTCCTCCTTTTTTTTCCTTTTTTTTTTTTTTTTTTTTTTTTTTTCGGCAACAAGGAGAGGGAGAAGATGTAGTGGAATGGTAGAAAATATCATGTCTGTGAAGTGAGAGATGAAATCTCGTCTCTGCGCGTGCGCCTTTAAGGCCCAAACAGTGGCTGAAGGAAAAAAGAAGTGGCAGCTTTTAAATAAGTGCAAGGTCCAACCCTCGGATTTCATCTGTTTTGCTGCGAAAATCAAAAGAACAAATGTACACATCCCCTTCAGTCCACTCTCCTCTTCGTCGTTTCACAAACGGATTAAACGCCAGACCGCAGAAGCAAATGCCTCTCATTTTTTCTCTTGTTTTTTTTTTTTTTTTGTGGGTGTGTGGGTTTCTACTTTGTGGGCTCTCCCTCTCCACACGCGGTCATTTCCCCACGCCATCGCCGCCGCATTTCTCAGTGGCACCGTCGCTGCCACTCTTCTTGTTTAGTAATTCCTCCAGCGGGGGAAGTTCCATGGTGTCTAGCCACCGCACGTAGTACGGATGCTCGCGGTTGTCCTCAGCCACGGAGCAAACTCGCCACGGGGGCTCGTGATGCATTTTTCCTGTGGTGCGATGTTCCTCCCAGCACCGTTCCGCCTCGGCAAATTGCGACGAGTTCGCATGGCACACCGTCTTACGCCATGCACCTTCCTCCGTGACGATATAGAAAAGACCACTCACTGCCTTCTTTTCAAAGGGGGAAGAAGAAGGCACAGGTTCCCGCGTTGACGACGGCTCCACAGAATGCTCCTTTTGCTTCTTTTTTTCTTCGACTTCACGTGTGGGACTAGAGAGTCGCCGGCGCACATTTCGCTCTTCCTCACCAGCGCCCTCATTAGCACCTGTGGAAGACTCCATTTATATGAGTCTCTGTGTGTGATGTGTACCGGGTGGAAAAAAAATAATAATAACAATAACAATAACAGTAACGATAATAATAATAATAATAATAATAATAATAATAACACATCGAGCAGTAATATTTTTTGAAGTCTTGCCTTTATTGTTGGTGGGCGTTTCCCCACACGCATCCTTAAATCATCCGCCAACATGTCACTTTTTGCACCACATTCATTCACTCTCTGCTTCGCCATTGCTGTTTCCTCCATCCTCCACTCACTCATCTTCACAACCCACACCGTCACTCACAATTTTATTTTTTTTACTGTCACTTCGCTCCGTAAAAACATAATCCGGCGCAACGCTCCTCAATGGACAGTGCAGATGCAACCCGTTCATCGATGCTCGTAAAGGCCGTAAGCCATGCATCCTCCGCTTCGCTGCTCCACGTTGCATCTGTGGCGCGCCCCAAGTGCCCAAATATTTGCAGAAAGAACTTCTCAAACGAGATTATCCTCACCGCATTTTTCCCGTGTGGTCCCACTGAAGACCCGTGATGCTCCTACCACGATACCTCAACAAGAGAAGCCAAGTCTTTTGCTCTTGTCAGATGTCTCCCCAAGCGTGACATATTTCCCATGCCAGCAGTGGCAACCGGGAAAACAGCGGTGGGATGCGGTTGCGCGGGGGCAACACCACCATAATGTGCGCAAAGACATAAGCAACAAAATGCTTTGCCCCCTTTTGTCCCAAAAGGTGCGATGCCTTATGCATGCCCATTGAGAAGGGTGGATAGGCCTGGGATGCACGCCAAAAGACATCCGTCACCATATTTTTATCTGCAGCCATTCTGCGGATCGGTTTTATGTCCGGTCTGTTACCATCTCCTCTTCCCCATCGTTAGTGGCGGTGGGTCGCTCAAGGACATCCCAAGAAGATGAATATCTAACGTGTGCAGCATTCGCCAGATAACCTTCCTTGACAGCATCCCAGCCCACTGCAAAACCATTCGTCCTGTGCCCAAAAAGAAGAGCGCCAGGCACAGTCACACCACATTTCCCCTCTCCATGGCTCTGAAAAAAATTGTATCCGCCCACAAACCCAGTGAATGTTTGCACAGCAATGATGTCTGTCGCCTGTGGCATACATTGTACTTTCAGCGCCATTTCCTCTACAGGGAGTACTTGGCCCCACAAAACAGTGACTCCGCCCACCTTGAAATCGTGCATCAAAATCAGCTCCCACCGCCTCTTCTACTGTGACATTGGCACTATTATCCGCCAATGCGTCCCCTGCCGTCGTCCCGTAGGCTTCATTAGAGAAAAGCCATCCTCATAGGATGCGCACAATTTTGCCCGCCACAAAGTGTCCAAGTACCCCACAAGAAGAAACCGCAGAGTGTAACCCTGCCCTGAAACCTCAGGTCAACGATCCGGAATCCATTCGACGCAAAGGCTTGGGTAGACCAAGAAGGAAGTGCTGCATTACGAGTATAAGTTCCGCCGGCTTTTCTCCCACGTACTCCGCAATCTCGCGAGTAAAATGATTTCCTTCGGGGGAAGGAATATATATAGAAATGACACCCTCCTGTTCTCCCCCTGTGTAACCTGGCAACATCCAGTTCGGGTTCTAAATCGCACACATCCTGTTGGGTTGAATGGGGATGAATTGACGGAGTAACTCACGTTGCCTGCATCCAACCGCCCCCGCAGCCCATCCAAAAGAATGGTGCAGATTGCAATAAAGAGTAAGGAGCCTCGGCCCCCTGCGCCCCCCTTACTTTCCCGCCACCGAGAACAGGTGCGGCGCTGAAGAGACGAGGTGGTTTGGCGAGCAACGGAAAAGAAAAAAGGAGGGAAACGAAACAACAGCCAAAAAAAAATAAATGAATAAAATGCAAAAAAAAAAAAAAATGTGGTTTTCCCTCTACACGCAACAAAATTCTCCCGACAATTCGCCGCCATCATCACCCAACCATTGCAGCAAGGCGGAGCAAAAACGGTAGAAAACACACACACACGTCACCCACGTGTAGAATTCGACGTGGAGGGGGCGGCGCGTGGCAGCAGATCCATACGTCTGCGGCTCGCAGGCGCATCGTGTGCCGAAGCCACTCCTCCCCTAATCGTTGCTTGGGCTGCTGCTGATGCTGCTCGCACCCCTGAAACCGCTCTCGTCTTCGCTGCAGTGGGCTGTGGAAACTCCGTCTTTCTATTATTAAAACGCACACCAGCGGAGAGAAAACGATTAAAATCAAGCCTAGTCCACAAGGCCCGCTCCGTCGCACGTGTTGCGGAGCCCGAAAGATGGCCAGTGAAGGCCGCCACGACATCTTGGTGCACTCGTGTCTCCAACGCGGCCAGCGCTGCAGAGACCTCGAGGGGAATCTGCACTCCGTCCACCGCCCACGATGTCAAGCGGTAGCGCGTGCAAAGGACGTAGAGAGCGATGGAGCACTGGAAGAGAGACTCACAAGCCAATAGAAGAGGACCTGAACCCTCCGTTATGAAAGATCCCTCTGCAACGTGCCAAACGTAACGATCAAGGCACTTTTTTGCGTCCTGTACACTTCTGCATTTCTCCATTGCCTTTTCAAGCTCTGCGGTTTGCAGTAGAATTACATCCACCTGCATGTGGTAGCCTAATGTGGTGTGAAGGAACAACAGCAGTTGCATCAACGAAAAGGTGCGACGGAGCTCGGCTGATGGTTGCTTATTCGTCACAAAAGCTCCTGAAAAAACATGTCTAACGTTGTGCAGCGCATGCAGTGAAAACCGGCTGGCAATGTGAAAAGAAAAAATCCTTTGATAGTATTCCAATGCCTTTGTCGACAACACCAAGTGAAGTCCCCGAGGCATGACGTAGTGAAGCCCAAGACCTCGCATGTATCCAAGAATAGTCCGCGCAGTCTCCTCAATCGAACGTAATTTGCTATCACCAATTTCCAGTGGAAGGACAATAAACATACTAAATCTCTCATAAATAGGTGCGTCACCCAAGCCAGATACACTCAATGCATGCACAAAGGCATCCGCCACCACCCGTCCAATAGCGGCTTCCTTCAAGATGGTCTTGTGCACCGCACTGTCGACAAGACCTGGGAAAGCAGACTCCACAAAGGCATGCCAGAGATCCCCCCGGTGACACAAAAATACCGCACGCAAAGCAACAAGATTTTCATGCAAGACTGCCTGTTCACCTACTTTCAGCCAAAGTGTCTTTGACCACAGAGCCCGAGCTGCCTCAATACGTGTCTCCAACTCGTCAGCCGCCAAAAAGCCACCAGCACAAAGCGATGAGTTGTAGATTGCCTTGAAAACGGTATTTGCCGTCTCGTCATGTGCCCCTAACGCTAGTTGTTCAAGGTATTCCCTGCCGTGACTCTCGGATTCACTAAGCACCACACGTCGCTCTTTGCCAACGGATAGAATCAGCATGCCAAGCTCCACTGAAACTCCATGCGGGAGAAGATCAGTGTGCAATGTGTGATCCTCCTTTCCTCCCTTAGACCGTACAGATATAAAGAAGTCCTTCCGACCATGCAATACGACACCATGGGCAATGTAGTGTGCAATCGTGTAAAGAAGACCCATCCACACAGATTCTCCAAGACACACCCTAAACTCCTGTGGAATCTCCCGATTCAACACAAAAGATCGGATGGTAGAGAGAATAGCATCTGTACTCTTCTGCTGATCTATCATCTCCGTCAGGAGTGTGAAGGCAGGGAAGTACACAGGGCGAAGTCCAGCAACAGCAGTTGCTGTGGTTGCATTCTGGACTGCCTTCTCATAGTGCTCCAGTATCCCTGTGATGGCAGCTCCAATGGCCGAGAGATACAGTCCTTCGGTACGGCCCACTGCAATGTCCGTTGCCACACTGCGCAAGGCGCGGCACATTGCCCCAAGCGGTAAAGCGTCTTCAACCAACGCACGCTCCGATAGATGCAGCTGCGACAAAACAGCGGATGTCTGCGTTCCGCCAGTACCTCCACAACTCCGCCGTGTCGCACAAGCAGCGAGGGGAAAAGACGTGGACGAAAACCCAAGGAGGCTGCATTGCAGCTCCTCCATTCTTGCCGTCAGAACTTCGCGCCCGTCTTCGTTTCCTGCCCACGCTGCCAATTCGCCGTCCTCCAAACTGCTTTCAAAAGTGCTCCCGCCTTTGTTTTGTTGTTGTTCTTCCGTGTGCCCGCGTGTGGAATGCGTACAAACAATTCGTGGAAAATAGAAAGAAAAAATGCCAAACTACACGGTATTTTTGCAAGGGGCCAACAAACAAACCCAACAGAGCCGTAATTCCTTCAAGCTGTTGTAGTTCCAACCACAACAAAAATAAATAAATAAAACACAAATCAACAATAAAATTTTTAAAAAATCCGGCCTTGTCGGTGGCCACCCACCCTCACACAGAAAAAATAAAAATAAAAATGCACTTTTTTCTCTGAAAATATCCAATCGTTTCCCCCCCTAACCCTCCCCATTTCATTTACGTCTCCACTTCTTTTTTTTCCCCCCTTTCTGTCTCCTCTTAGCGTCTGGTCAGTCTTCTACGTCGAGGCCACTGACATCCATATTCTCATTGTGCTCCACCTGGAAGGCAAAACGAAAGTCACGCGTGAATACCCCAGATGGCAGTTGCAATCGCCATTCCACGATGCCTCCGTTATCCACACTGCAGTCATTGCCATCCACTTTCGTACACTCAGTTAGCATATTCTTGCTTGGTTCAATGAGTCTCACCGTAATGTCCTTGTGCGAGGAGACGGGGCACTGGTCCTTCACCACCAAGGTTGCCTCTGCCGTCAATGAACTCTTCACGGTAAATTCGTACACATATTCAATGACTTTTTTTCGGTTGCGCAGCATGGCATGTAGAGTAGACTTAGTCCGCTTCACTTGTTTCCGTGTTACTTTCACAGCATCATCTGTACCAATTGACATCGTCAATTCTGCACCAACTGGAACAAGCTCCAACTGTGAGTTGCTTACAAAGGTGTTATTAGCAAAAACATTTGCTTTTCCGGAGAGGAATACGTATGGACTTGTATTCTTTGCCTTAACAATGAGGTACGTCCACGGACTAAGTTTCGGCACCGCATGATACACCAGCTTCACGGGAAATGTGTGCGTGGCGATGGTGACCTTCACCGGCTTGTTGTCACTCCGCACAGTGGCCAGGCCGACAATTTGAAATGTGCTGGATGTGGAGGAAGACGAAACAACTGCTTGCTCCACTAGGGCGGCTTGCGGTCTTGAAAATGCCTCCTCATTACCCCTCCCTCTTCGGTTATTGGAAGGAAGTGAACGTAACAAAAAACGTGAGAACCCCACAGGGAACTTTGGTGGATCCAAGCTGATATTCCACTCCTTGAGCTCTGGCGGAGCTGCACTGAAGTGGGGAGTAGCTGTGCTGAGCTTCATCAGTACCTTGTTCCAGTCCATTGCGGTGCCCTGACACACCTGAGCGTGGTACGTCACGTCCATTACGGACCGCTCTGGGTCCACACGGATGTCATACAACGGTGTCCACGAGACGCCCATGGCGACAAAACTCACAGCAAGCTTTAAATTCACATGCGGTGCATAAACAGAAATCATGACCTCCACCGATGTTTCCTGCCGTTCTTTATGCCTACCTCCGGTGAGCTCGTCCAGCTTCTTTATTATCTCATTCTCTTCCTCCTCATGCTCATCCTGCTGCCGTGAAAGCTTCAAGCGGAGCTCTCCCAGTGCCAGCTTGCGGCGAGTAATAAAACGGACCAGTTCTGACCAGGATTCCGGTTTTGAAAGAAACCCGACCATTGGACCCATGCTTGCACGTACTTCTGGCCCCACACCGCACTCCCCCATGATAAGGAGCTTTTCCTCCATCTTTTTCAGTGCAGCTTCAACGGCGTCGTTCGCCGCCTTCTTGTCGGCAATTTGGTCAATTAGCTCCCGAACCTTGTCCCGTGCCTTCTCAAGCTCCCGGACCCGCTCCCGCACATCCTCCTTGGTGACGTGAGTCCTGAAGCGGACCCCTCGCATCACCACCTGCTGATTCTCTGCCCCCTCCACATGAACCTGAAGTGTGTTCTGCAAGACACTCTCCCAACCCTTTTCTCCCTTCATGGAAATAACGTGCGCCCCAACAGGAAGCGAGGCGCTGGCGACGTAAGTGAGTTGTGCTCGATCCCTAAAGACCGTCACTGCCGTCAAAGAGGGGCTCACCTCAGTGCATTTTGGCTCTTGCTGTGGCTGCGGATCAGTTGTAGCCATTGCTTGTGAAAAATAAAGTAAAATAAATAAATGGAATAAGAAAAAAAAAAGTAGATAACTAAAAAAAGAAGTAATGAATTTGAGTTTGTGTCTATCTAAACAACAACCAGGCCAGTTGCCTTGCCACCCACACCAAAACAGCTTTCTTTCACTTTCCCTCAAACCTCGCCAAACTGTTCCTGGTGAAACTTTTCCCGCTTACTTTGGCCGTCCTTGATAATACGTCCATCAAAGAGTTTGGTTGCCACCTTAAACGCTAGGCAACCAGCGGGGTCACCAATTTCTTTAAACATTAACGTTACCTCGTGATCCATCATGTAGGTGTATGTTAGGTTTTCCATTGTCTTGAGTGTCAGGTGAACCGCCGCCTCCCAATCAAGCCGATGAATGAGACACCGCAAAAGCAGCAGATACATTTCCGTGTCACGCAAGTACCACTGATCTGTTCCAACCACCGATGGATTCATGAGAACATGCCATAACTCCTGAAAGATGTCCTCCGTAACGCGCTCATCATCCATGGGGCTCATCTGCAGCATGAGTTGTGGATAGGGGTTGTATACATCCGGATCCCACAGATGACGGGGCACAGGATCCGCTGGACAACGTACATGAGGGAGGGAGGAACGTACCCGTAGCGATGCAATGGTTGGGGCCCGCCTCCACTTAAACAACGCCGCTGTGTCATTCATGTCCCGCTCAATCATTGCGTGGCTGCGCAGCTCCGGCAGCTTGTTGTCATTGTAGAACAAGTGTTTCATGGAATCACGCGCCTGCTTTGCGGAACCAAAGAGGGCAAGTGAGGTATCTCGCGCGTCAAGATACCTGCCCCACTTCCGCCGCTCCTCCAGACCGACGGGCGTGAGCTTACAGTTCCGCTTTGGGTGCCGGGCACAAAGCTCGACAAATCTTCGAAATAACAGCTTCGTGGAAAGTCGTGTACGCTGACTTGACAAGTCAACACTCTGCGATGCCTGTCGAAGCGCCTCCTCCGCCTCCTCGTTGCTACGTACAAAGAGAATCGCGTAGCTCTCAGCCGCCACAACATCATTCTCCGAGACGTCAGAACTCGCATTCTGGGCCAAATGGGCGTAATCCACCCGTGCCCGCTGCAGTGTTCTCATGCTGACACGGTTGAGAACACTGCCAATGTCCATCAGGTAGTGGTGGTGCACATATTCACCAATTGGCGCCAAAGCAGCATTTCCGCCTTCATATTCGACAGAGCGCTCCCGGCGTCTTATCTCGCGCGCGACATATCGCAGTGTTTCCACAGCTGCGGTATCATTTCTAAGGGTACTATAGAGCAACGCAAGCACATGGTAGCAGCTCAAAAGATCACCGTTAAAATTTCCGCTGGTGGCAAGTGAGGTCATATCATTCACAATATGTTCCACCATGGATGGCAAACCGGCGGTTCTCGTGTTGATGACGCAATTCTGCACGGGTTCCTCAAGATTCACGCCTGCCTGTGAAAGTGATACTCGCATCGCAGCAACAATTGTGTTGAGTGGACTTGAGGGCGGCGACAGCTCCCCACGGTCCTCTAGTCGCCTAAAAAGGGCCTCGGGGCTTACAGTGCCTCGAGAAAAATCGCTAAAAGCACCCAAAGTGCTTCTTATTTGAGGAAAGTCGTCTGGATGCGAAAGCAACGCTGATAAGACATGTACATAGTCCCAATCACAGAGCTGGGCTCCCAATGCCCGTATCCAAAACACCACAAGCAAGCTCGCAGTAGACGGATACTTGCCGGTGTTCGCCAAATGGTGAAGCAATGACGTTAACAACGGGCAACCGCTTTCAGATAGCAGAGTTCCAAATGACGTTTGGGTGACGGCGATCATGCGCATAATCCGTGCGAGTGTATCTACAGGGCTTAAGCAGTGCAGTGCGTCTACCACAAGGGCGTATGTACCCATGTCCGCCTCCCCACTTTCTGTAATGACATGAAGAAGTTGCTCAATATTCTCCTTATCCCGAGTGTAATTAAAAACACGAAAAAGGGAGTGATAATAGAGGAGATTCAGCGGCTCCCCCATCGTCTCTCGAATGTACTGCACAATCCAACTGAGATCCTCTGCGTTGTGGTTTCGTGTATATGTCTTGACTAGTTCCTCCGCCTCGCGCAACGTGATGGGAGTGACGTCGTTCTGTCTGCTCTCGTCACGAGGTGTGCGGAGCTGCGTGGCGCGAGCACGAGCCACCCGGTGCTGATCCTCCCTCTGGAACGACTGCCACCAGTCAGGAATCACGCGGGTGTTGAGGACGAAGGGGCCCCAAGCAAGCCGTGAAGCGTGAAGCATCCTCTACAGATGGCACCTGGGTGCAATTCACGTGGTTAATGCGCCAGAAAAGACTTCCAGCTCCAGTTTTCCCCAGAGGTGGAGAACAAGAAAGGGGGGAGAGTACAAGGCGCGGTGGAGTCCAAAATACCTGAAGAAGACAAGCAATAAAAAAAAAAAAAAAGGAGAAAAAAAAGCGGAGACACGTAAAATATATAGATCGATAGATACGCACATATGGCAAAAACAATAGAAGAAGGTGTGCGGGGGAGAAGCAAACACACACACGCACCAGCGGTGAATATGGGGGTGGACCAAAAGGGGTTGTGACAATAGAAATGTTTGGGGAGCAAGCACTCAAAAATCTCTTTTTTTTTTTTTTTTTTTTTCTCTGGGGGGGAGGAGGTGAGTATTTTCTTCTCACTCACGGAAGAAAGAAGAACAAAAACACCAAAAACTATAAAACAAAAAAAAGAAATTTGTACGTTTCATCAGTGGTATTAGTAGTAGTCGTAGTGCTAGTGGTGGTACTAGTGATGGAAAGGGAATAAAAGGGTAAAGTACCCGTCAAATTGTACATCTCACCTCCGTTCGCTGTAAATATATATATATTTATGCATGGGCGTAAATACGCACCACAACATCTCTGTTCAAAACGAATTATGTGAGACCAAAGTCTTCCGTTCCCTCAATCGCTGCCGTAATTTTACTAAATGCGGTCTTAAAGTCCTTGTATGGCGGAAGCTTCAGTGTGGAAAAACACGTTGACGCAGACGGTAGCCGCTCCTCCGATGCGTCCCACTCAACGTGCACTTTGAACGGGGGATTGAGAAACTGAAACCCAAGCAGTGGGGGCCGATTCATGGATGTGGTGAACTTCAGTAGTCTTTTCCGCTCCTCCAAAGACATGGCCTCCACCACCCGCCAGAAGACATGCACAGGCACACTCTCCTCGTCGTCCGCACGGTGGTACTGCGTGTGCTTTCTCCAATCCGAGACATCAATGGCGCTCTCAGCATCCCCGCCAAAAAGTTTCATAATTTCCTTTCCATCAAATAATTTCAGCCAACTGAGATTTACAATCATTCCCAGGCCCTCCAGAAATGCCCTGGTCTGGCGGGCAGACTCGTGGTTCAGCTTAAAGCCTGCAAGGAGGTGAATATAGTTCAAGCAGTTGCGGCGTGTGACCGGAATGTCTCTCCCGCCACGCAGCAGCTCCACCTCCCGCACCTCGTCCAATATATCCACCGTGTACGTAAATGTCAGTGATAGATTTTCAATTTCCTCCTCGCTCAGTGAGCGCAGAGACATAATTTGGCGGTACAGCTGCCGGTCAAAGCTCTTTAAGTTGTTGATGGAATTGCTGCGGCCAAGAATTGCGTTCCGGAAGTGGGGTGCAAAAGGAATGTCCTGCACAACCCCGTCTCGCAGTGACCGACCCACCATGGCGCCGAGAAACGTGATGCGCCGCAGGTGCTGCGGGTCCCCAGTCACTTCATAACTAAACGGGTTGGGGTACACGTCGCCGTCTTCGGTCTGACGAAACATGCCGTACTCGGCAGCAAATCCCTCGGTACATAAATTCACAAGGAATTCGCGGTACACGCCCTCACCGTAGCCCTCCTCCACAAGATTGTTCGTGTCTCTAAACCGCACGCTAAACATGTCAGGGCTGTCTGGCACGTTGGCGAACCGGTCGAATGCGTCGATAAAGACGTGGCCACGATGCACCAAAAAGGGCTGCTGGGAGTAAAAAAGCATGTTTTGCTCGCAGCTAAGGATAAGGGCGGAAAACACGGAGGCACGGACATTAAAAGGGATAGTAAAAGGAGCATTTTGAAGCAGCCGAACAATCCGCTCTTGATGGGACCAAGTCGTGCTCCCCATCCAATGTGGGTGACAGATCGAGGCGCTGTTTACCTGCACAGCATCGCCCTCATTCCCCTCCAAGTAGTTAAGCTTGGAAAATTCTAAAGCCGCGTCAACGTCTAACCACGTCTCTCTGGTAATGGATTCAAACGTGCCAAGAATCATCGGATCGGTAATAGCTATCCAGACCGAGGGATGTGGAACAAACGACTGTACCTCATCTATAACATGTAGTTTGGTCAATAACCTGAGGGCCGTCTGTGCCACAGCCTCACCGTTACAATGGGGGAAAATGCCATGCATGTATGACCGATGCACAATCCCCTTCAACGACAGTAAAAGCAATACGGCGTCGTTACAATCCATCACTACCCCGTTCTCAAGCTCCTCCATAAAATCCGTGGCATCCACAAAGTAGCTCAGCAAAGTGAAAAACAACACCGACACCGCAGGGTACATGTCCCAGAACAAAGAGCGTGCCGACGTTGTGCCTGTCACCGTGCCAAGAAGCTCCGCCGGCGGTTCGCCCGTAAAAGGAAGATGAGCCACCTCCCCTGCCTTTACTCGAGTCAAAAGTGACTCCTTCTTCATCCCACTTGGGTCTCTAGGGGCGCTGCTATGACAGTCTTGATATATCTTCCATAAACTCCGCAAAAGCTCCGATGAATTCACCAACTTGGAAAAAATCGTAGTCACCTCAATACGCTGCTCCGGAGACTTTAGTGAAAAGTTGTAAAGGGGCCACACAAACGTGCTGCATAAAAGATTAAAATCAAAAAAGGCGTTAGATCGCGATGGGGATGACGCCTCTCCCTCGGTACTAGATTCAATAAGCGCCGCAACGGCGGAAGCATTCTCCTTTAATAGACGCAATCCACAGTCTGCGGTAAACAAATACGTCGGCAAGTGCTCATACCTACTCGAATGTGCGGGACCCTCAATGTGTGGATGCATGAGATCTACAATTGTTGTCTTCAGAAGCTCGTCGTCCCTGCTTGCATGAATTGTCAATTCCACAAGACACTTCAGCCATTTCCTTCTTAATTCCCCGTCTCGAGAACCCTCTGCTCCAAGAAAAAAAGGTGTCAGACGCACCAATTTGCCGAGAGCTGCTGTCGTCTTAAAGCGGATTATTTCCGGCAGCTTGCTTGCCGTGACATCTACAATGGCCTCTAACAATACCCGATTCGCCTCTTGATTCACGGCACACTCCTCTTCATGTTGGGAAGCTAAGAGTACATCCAGTGCACACGAGGTGGGGGAAATATATGGCCCATTTTGGGCCGAAGACGTGAGGGCCTCCAGCAACATCTCTCTACCCTCCGGGGCCTCCATAGCCACCGCAACATCACTTGCGGAGAGTGACGCATACAAGCCTTGTATCCTCGACACAACAGACGCGTTTCCGGATGTACCGTGCTGAATAACAAGCTGTAGAGCCCGTATCCACAGTTTTACCTTTTCATTCAATGAATTGTTGGTTTCAAGAAGCGCATCGAACAGAAATAAGTGTTCCTCCTTCCACAGTGTTTCCTTCTCTTCCGCGTTAACGGGTGGCCTGGCGTACTCCTCGAATATCAGGCGGGCCAGTAAGTCAAGCCCATGTTGACACCCAAACAACTCCTCCCTCACACTACCCGCACGGATGCTGCGCCTCAGTTGCTGCAAAACCACCTGTGTGCACATCATCCGGCGAGAATTATGATCAACTCCACGGCGTTTACCTCGACAGAAAAACTCAAAGTCCCAACAGGAGCGCTCCAAACGCCTTCCCGGTGTTTTCTGCGATTCATCCCGGATGGATTGAAACAAATTAAACGCAAGATCAGCAAGTGCCATTCGGCTCAGCCACAGGCGTGCTTTCCGCTGTATGCGCAAAGCCGCTTGCTGCTGCACGCGATTGATCTCGCGCCGCTCACGCTTTTTCCGAGTCTCGGCGAGAATCGCATCCTTCGAAGGCTGGTGGTCGCGAGACAAAGAGAGATGCGTCGGGCGACTCCTGCCATTAAAAACAAAGTTACCATTCATTTCTTCCGCGCCAGTAGCTGGCAACCTCCGGAATGTGAGGAGGGGGAGGGAGGGAAAACAGGCAGAAACAGAAAAAAAAAAAAAAAAGATGGGGCAGAGACAAAAGTGTCTTCAAATAAAAATAAAAAGGGAGACAGAAAGGCACGCAAAAAAGATATAAATAATTAAAAGGGACAAAGTCGACGTATTCGGAACGCCGTCATTTTTCCTTCTTCTTCCCCATTCCTTCACATTTTTCCGGTGGGAACATCCGTAAAAAAAAAAAAAAAAAACAAGGAGATAAATACAAAAAAACAGTCCGTCAGCCAAAAATAGATCCACTTCCCCCTCTAAAGGGAATTCAATTCTCACGCGCTTCGTTCTGAAAGGTCTGCACTCTCGGAAAACCCTCTTCAAACGACGATGTTGCGGTGTCATGTACTCAATAACTCCCCTCCCTCACTGTATCTTCTCAACGACGTCGCAAAGCCCGCATTTCCCTTTCCTCCACCCAATCCAAATATTGTCGCCGTCCAAGCCGCGGGCCATAGAGCATCGCGAATATGCCCTTTGCTTCTTCAGCCTCCAACTTACTCGGCGCACCGGGTAGCCTTTCAATACGATCAATTCGCTCTAAAAGAAGGCGACGCTGCTCTGGCGTGAGAGACTCTTTAAAGTTCTGATGTTTATTGAAACAATCAAAAGAACCTCCTTCAATGCAATCTCCAAAATTAGCGTGGTTGTGCCCGCCTTTGGGGAAATAATCTCGAGTGGTTGACCCGTCATGCCCTACATTGGAATGCGTGTTCCTGCGCCGCTCTGGCAGTCGCATATGAGTCCTTCCAACCTCAAAAACGGGCTCACTGCTGCTTGAAAATCTTGAGTGCGATGATGACACACTGTTCAAACCCTCTGAGGAGGGTTCCGATGGGATCTGGCCCCGTGAAAGGGGTTGAAGAGTAGAAGGAGTGAAATCGTGCCCCTGTTGATACGTCTGTTGTTGTCGTCGTTGCGGCTGCTGTTGCCTTTTTTTTAACTGGCTCCGTTGATAAGCCGAATGACCAGATTTGCCATCCAATATCATGGCAACTGACTGCGGGGACATGTGCTCTCGGGGCGGAGTGCATGGATTTGATGGGGAGAGGAAAGTTGGAGGCTCGGACGGAGTGGCGTTGCTCCTTTGGCTCACAGAAGATGAATCGTGCAATAAAGGCCTCACCGTGGACGAAAACCCACGGGAAGTGCCGTCATCACTGACCCTACGCGGCGTAACTCCTGCCGACCTCACTTTGGAATGTCGAGCAGGGATGACCCATTGCGCCGATGCAGGGGAGAGAGGGGGGGCAGTGGCGTACAAGGAGAGTAATCGTGCAACATGGAACCCAATGGCATCCGCCGCCTTTTGCGCATTTGTCAGCGAGGCAAATAGCCCTCTGTGCGTATCTCCCCCACCTTGATACGGCCACTGGTCCCTGTGTGTACGGCTGCAGCAGTTCCATTGTTTCCCGAATTCGATCAAGATAAATCGCCAGTCTTCTGGATGCCCGCTCCAAGAAGCCAACGTCCGCGTGAGACAAGTCACGTGCATGGCCATCAAGCCCCGACACGCGCTTGCCCCAGACAGGCAGGGTGTTGTCACAGAAATCCAACAAGGACGTGACCGCATCCTTCAGCTGGAAGCAACTTGCATCCAATGGCTGCTCCGCCTTCGGATCACGCCGGGCTTCAGGGGTCCGCCGGAATGCCATCGACGTTACCCTCGAGGGGGAACTCGACGCGGAGACAGCCGGTGAGACACGGGCGCGGATGCTGCTATATTTCGACCGCCGCGGAGAGCGCAGGACAGTTGGAGACGCCCATCTCTCCCCGCCGACATCCCACAAGTCATCCATGCCGCGCCGTCAAGGAAACACCGATACCACCCAGACGCACACGTAAGTAATAAAAAAAAAGCAAAAAAAACAAGAATGCAGCTCAGAAAAAAAAAAAAAAACTATGTCACACAGAAAACTGCGGGCACTATTTCTGCTGAACGTATTACTTCAACAGTACCTCCCCAAGAGGGCCGGGAAAAGCGGCCACAAAGTATTGCACGGATCCTTTCTCCTTTGTGCCGCCCTGTGTTGCCCGTTGTGCCCAAAGAAAACAAACGCAATGCCAATAAAGCACAACGCGTGTAATTTCTCTTCACCCCTTCCTTGCTTCTGAACCCGCGTGATGAGTAGCAAACGGAGAAGAAGGAAAAAAAAAAAAAAAAAAAAAGAAAAAAAAGAGACAAAGACGCATGCAAAAAAAAAAGAAAAAAAAGAAATGAAGTGCCTTCCCTCCTTTGATTATATGGAACAGATATGAATCAACCCACAGATTCACACACACACACACACTTCATGTGCAGACGTTAAAAATCGCCACGGCCTTCTAACAGTCTCCTTTATTTTGTTTTCCATTAGAAGCTATTCTTCTTAGCGTTTCTTTCGACACGTCCTCCATTCACTTTCGTTCCTTCTTTTCCCCCCTTCCATCTAACAATAACCGAAGGGAAAGAAATCGTTAATTATAAAACAAATGGGCATTTTTCCCCCTGTGAAGACGCGCTCTCTTCCCCCTCTCCCTTTCTGAGGCAAAACGTCATGTGTCACCTCGCCCCGGCCACAGAAGAAAAGGGACGGGGAAAAAAAAGAAAAGAAGCAAAACGCATAGCAGAAGAAAAATAAGAAGAAAAAAAAGATAAACAAAGCCACCACAGGGCCCTTTTTCTTCCCACAGACCCTTTCATGTTATTTATTTTTTTTCCCATTCCCCCACGCAAAGTACCCTCTGCGTGTGCCTGCAGGTCCGCTCTGGCCAAAAAAAAAAAAAAAAACAGACTGAAAAAGGAAAAAAAAAACTTATGCCGCCTCTCATTTTCATTCTTAGTCCCAGGGGGAAAGAATTGGCTTCTCGGGATACGTGCAGCCATCGTGCTGAATCACTACCCCTGCCGCGTAGTGGCCAAGAATGCAGCAACGTGTCAGATCCTTCCCAAGAGCATAGCCAGACAAGAATCCGCCCACGAAAGCGTCTCCGGCACCGTTGAAGTCAATCATTTTCTCGGGATCCAGCGGGTCCACGGGCACGACAGTGATTTCATCCTTCGTGACGCAGATAGTTGGCTCCGGTCCCTTTGTAAAGACCACAAGACGACCTTTCGTGCCGGAGTACGGGAGCTCCTTTAACGCCCGCTTCGCAACCTCCTTCATGTCCTCCTCATCCCACCCCTTCGCCTTGGACAACGTCCTCGCCTCCAACTCGTTGCCAAAGATGATGTCCACATAAGGCAACACCTGGCTGAACTGCTCCCAGAAGAACTCAATGAGAAAAGGTGCGGAAAGGTTCATCATAAATGTCCCACCCACTTCGCGCGCCTTTTTAGCCACATGTAGAACATAGGCTACATCAATCGTGAGGGTAAAACCGGTCAGGTAAAACAACTTGGCCTCCATAAGGCATTTCTCCACATCTGGAGAATAAATGTGTTGGGCAGAAAGGCAGTTTGCGGCGGCAAGGTTTGCCACAAGTGAACGTTCTTTTCCTGTAATGCAAACCGCACAGCTTCCCGTTGGCTCCCTTGTTGTGTACTCAACCACCATTTTGACGCCATCCTTCTCTGCAGAATTCTTCAGAATCCCGCCGTAGCGGTCGTCCGCAATGCAGCCTACATACGTAACAAAAGACCCTTTCGGAGCCTGCAGCATCCACTGTGCCACTCGGCAGGTATTCAGCCCAGAGCCGCCGGGTACGTGCTTGACTTCCGGCAAGTTTTCAAGGTCTTCGAAGATGCCAGCTTGCTCCTCTGCCAAAAGCGTGGCGGTGCCGTGTTCCACCTTGTACCTTGCCATGAATTCGTCCGATACGCCTGCCGAGACGTCAAGCAACGGATTACACTGCACGTAGAGCTTTGCCGGGTGAGACATGTTTAGTTCCTGGGTTTTGTTGTTTTTTTTTGTTTTTTGTTTTTTGTTTTTTTAGGATTTTAAATAAGTTGTTACGTGGATTTCTGCGACGAACAGAAAAAAAGAACAAAAAAAAAGGGCAGACAACAGGGAAAAAGAAAAAAATAATAATAATAATTCCATTTTGTTCCAAAAATTTCGCCTAAAATAACCAGCGCTCCAGTAGAAGTCATCCGCAAAAAAAAAAAAAAAAAAAAAAGATAGACAGAGAGAGAGAGAGGCACACACACACACATACACACCAATTCCATTCAAAAATGTAATTTTATCCTCTTGGGATTCGCTTTCATTTACTTTTCTTTTTTTTTTTTTTTTTCTCTCTTCATTCTTCTCGTTTTTGGTTTAGTTTACTTTTCCCTCGCTTAACACCAGCGTTTTATTAGACCCTCTTTCCTCCTCCCGGCAACAGCCCCCAGCCGCGCTGTCATTTTGGTCACATGGGTCACACAGGACTCCCCCTGTAATATCCCTCCTGTCCGCCCCGCTCAACGATAACTTTTTCACTCCCCACGACTCACACGCGCCGCAAAATCTTCGGCCGTGCGTCTCAGCCCCTCCGACAGCGGAACGACGGGGGTCCATCCAAGCACCCGCCTCGCTTTGCTGATGTCCGGGCATCGCTGCTTCGGGTCATCCTCGCAGGGGGAGAGAAAACAAATGTTTGACTTTGTTCCGGGCACAAAGTCCCGTACCTTCTTCGCCATATCCAACACCGTGTACTCGTCCGGATTTCCCAAATTCACAGGCCCTATCTCCGTTGGGTGTCGAATAAGGCGGAAAAATCCCTCTACAAGGTCATCGCAATATTGAAACGAGCGGGTTTGCGTGCCTGTCCCGTACACAGTAATATCTTCACCCCTGAGGGACTGAATAAGAAAGTTGCTAATAATGCGGCCATCGTTAAAGCACATGCGAGGACCATACGTATTAAAAATGCGAGCCACACGAATTTTGACTCCATGCTTCCTGTGAAAATCAAAGCATAGTGATTCGGCACACCGTTTACCCTCATCATAGCAGCTTCTCACTCCAGTGCAGTTCACATTACCCCAATATTCCTCCGTCTGTGGATGCTGGATTGGGTCACCGTACACCTCCGAGGTGGACGCAATGAGCACCGGACAGTCATCCCGCTGGGCAAGAAGCAATGAGTGGTACGTCCCGTTTACGCATGTCAGCGTTGTACCAATTGGATCGGCCTGATAGTGCACGGGAGACGCGGGGCTGGCAAGGTGGAAGATGTAGTTATACTTATGCCTCAAAACCTCCTCAGGGTAGGGATGGCGCACGTCATGCTTCACAAAGTGAAAATTCTCCTTGTCGATGTGATGGGCAATGTTCTGCTCCCTGCCAGTGTAATGATTATCCACAGCAACAACGGTGTATCCCTCACGCATTGCACGGTCCACAACATGGCTGCCGATAAATCCAGAGCCCCCTGTGATCAGCACCACTTCGCCGAAATTCTCGCCAGGCATCTTAAAGAGCGTTGGACAAAACACCCAATGCAAGACTACACATACATGCACACAGAGAAAAAAATGGATCCAAATACGCAGGCGTATTCGTGCGGCGCAATAAAAGAAAAAAGGAGGAAAAAAAAAACAAAAGAAAAACAAAAGAAAATAAAAATCGCGTCAATAAAAATAAAAGAACCAAAAAGAGAATTCTTTCGATTGCACGCGCAATCACACACGCATTCAGACCGTCTCCACACGCCATGCAGTCGTGGCGGTTCCTCCCCTCCGGTGTGAAAATGTCCCCCCTCCACTCGCTCCCTCTTCGCCGTGCATTATTTCCCACCGGCCCATTGCCCTCCTCGTTGCCTAAGAAATATGAAACATCCCCCTTCTTCCTTTCGTTTTCTCCCAACACACACACACACACACACACAGAAGAAAAAAAAAGGTACAAAATAAAAAACCACACATCTCACTGACAGTATTATTATTCCTCTCTCTCTTCTTATTGATTCCTTCTCCTTCTGGCTTTAAGCTGTGATTCCGCCATGGCCATCATCATCATCATCTCTTTTTCACCCCCCCCCCTTTGCCCCCATTTCCTCTTTCTTTCTCTCTCCCACCCTTTTTTTTTTTTTTTTTTTTTGGTTATTCCCGCAGTCAACAAAGTTTTTTTACCAATAAAATAAAGGGAAGAAGCCAATAAAAACACAAAACAAATAAGGAATGAATTATACATATATGTCTGCATGCCCCCCACCACCAGCAGATATATTTATACATTTACGTGCATGCATGTACGCATCTGCAATGACACATGGAATTGGCATGTCGTCATAATGGTAGGAGCAGAGCATACATGCACGCACATCCATAATATATATGTATTATACATATATGTATAATACACACGTCACCAGAGGCATGCAAACACACACATTCCCATTCTTCCGGCCACCCGGTATTAAACTATTAATTTGTTGTCACCACTCCACATTGTGGTTGTTGTTTGTTGGTTTTTTTGGTTTTTTGTTTGTTTGTTTGCTTCTGAAAAAGAAGTTGCACAAAAATAAAAATAAATAAATAAATAAATAAATGAGTACCAAAAAACAATTTTAGAGGCCATTGCCATTAAAAATTGTGGTGCTTAAAAATACGTCGGACAAAATAAAACTCTGTACGCGTATGGTAGGGAGAAGACAGTCGTATTTCCCCCTCCCTCCATTAGACATAAAAGTAAAAGGCGTAAGAGACCAAAGAGACAAAGCCACAAACAATTTTATGACCAAAAAAAGTGGCCAAAGTAGACATGCGCCAAAATATGAGGGACGCTTTCCCCGCTGCCGCTCAATCCTCACATTTTTTTTGTTTATGTGAGTGACTGAGAGAGAGAGAAGAGGAAGAGAACAAAACAAAACAAATAAAATAATATAAAAAAGAACTCAGTCTGCATCCGCCTCACTTGGAGAAAACAAATTCGTACTAATACATTACAAGTACCTTACGTACCACATTCTCCGTTCATAAATATTCCCGTGGCTCTTTCTCTCTATCTATCTATTTGCTTATTTGTTTCTCCCCCTACTCGAGCACAATGAGGCCCAGAAGACCACAGAACTGCACAACAAAGCCCGTCACAAAGAGGGCAAAGCCGGGGCCGTATTTTGTGTTCGCACTTGTGTAAGTGTCACTGCCACACAACTTAACGTTGTGAATGGAAGCAACCATAGACCACGTCACCAAACCCGAGACGGTACTAATCGCGGAAGCAAGCACGGTCAGCCACTTCTTGTTGGACCCACTGAGGACATACCAGCTGCCAATACCGGCAACTACAGCAAAGTACAATGCGCAAATGCTGAACGCCTCGCCAAACTGGAACCGCAGACGTCTGGCCTTGCACGTGTCCCAATTCACACGCCAGTTGTAGTTGGGGCTGTTGCAGGGCCGCGTGCCCCAAAGAGTGTAGCACGTTCCGGATGACAACTTCGGCTGAAGCATAGCGATCGGGGTGCCGATAACAAAGAAAATGAAACTCACCATGCAGGCAAGAAGCAGCCCCGTCGCCCCTTTGTGCTTGCCGTACTCCCGTACAAAAAAATTCTTCTTCTTCGACATCCTTCAAACAATGGGCCCACGCTTTCGCTCTATTGTGGTTCCTTTGATAATATGAAAAATGTTCAGTCTTCCTCGTTCCTTTACTCGCCCCTTTCCCGTCAACTATACGCAGATATATATATATAGAGAGAGAGATAGAGAGATATATATAAACCGGCTATGAACCCAAGCGTGTCCCTCCTGTTACAACCAGCCGTGCGAAAAGATGTTCGGTAATTTTAAGCCCCAACAATGCAACGTGGCGGTCCGAAAGTGTCTGTTTTTGCTACTACTGCTGCTGCTGATGGAAAGGAGGGGAAGAAAAAAAGGTCGGGTGTTGTGTCTGCTGTTTGCGCTGATCCTACACGTGCGGGGTGGGGAGTGGGAAGGGGAAGCAAAGAACAGAAGAAGAGGAGAGAGAAGAAACAAGGGCGGGCGCAGTATACATGCATACATACATATATGTATATATATTGTATATATGTGCACGCAGACAGGGAAGTGCAGGGAAAATAAATGCGGGTGAAGGTCCGGGAACCACCGCTGCTGTTGACAAATTCTTGTCTGCTCCTCCTTTTACCTCCGCCCTGTCCCATCGCCAGTCGTCATGGATGAATGACTCCCAATAAAGGGGCGGAAAAGTATCCCCGCTCGCAGAAAACACCGAGAGAAAAGTGTTTCTTCAATAAAAACAAAAACCAATGAAAATAAACATTTTTATAATTATTATAAATACATATATATACATATATATATATTAAAAAATCAAAAAAAAAAATAATTTTTAAAAAAATTTGTTCATTCATTCATTCTCACATTCACCGCCGCACAATTAAATATAACTGCAGACATACACACACCGCGTGCAGCAACATATAAGTCCGTGCGTGCCTATTTATGTGCGATTGTGTATTGTCTCCTCATCGTCACAACATCTTTTATGTTAAGTGCGGGCGTGTGTGTGTGTGTGTGTGTGTGTGTGTCCGTGTGTGGGCACGCTTCTTCTTCTCCTCCTTCGTTCTCCCCCTTCTCCCTCCAGAGGCTTATACATCCGTACATGTGCGCATGGGCCCCCACCACCAACACCACCACCACAAACTTCCAGCAGCGCCTTCAGCCCACTCCCCCGCCATACAAAGACAACAGCGGCGGCAATGGTGGTCTGGACAGCAGAGAGTGGCGTCAGGCGTACCCAAACACGCACGTACACATGACGGGAAGTCAAAAAAAAAAAAAAAATATGTGATTCGCAACGACCCCTCGTAGCCAAACAAAAGCGCATACGTGTCGGAACGGACGGGGGAGAGGGGCAATAAAGAAAAACAAAAAAAAGAATGGACGTGCCAGTGACATTCCCGCAAAAACAAACAGACAAAAAAAGGTAGGAAGTCATAAATCATACAAAAACAAAAAACCGGCAATAAAATCCACTTGCGTTACGGGCCAATTAGATGAGAGCCCAAACAATAAGGTCCAAGCCGGTAAGGGGAAAAGGCGGCGGAAAGGGAGACAATCACCGCGCATCTCAAACACACACCACGTGAAGAATGACAACGTCGGTGCGTCTTCGTCTGCTTCATTGCTATGCCGTGGCACCAAAGTGTCTGTTCATCACCTCAGCCGGCACCGTTCTTCTCTGTGCGTCCTCCCGTCCCCTTCACTTACACACACACACACACACACACAGCGGTCAACAGGCTCTGCCCTCCCCTCCACTTTAACGCTGCAGCCAACCCCCGCTCACAGCCGCAGCGCAAGGGAGGAAAATGAAAAAATAAAGTCAAAAAAAAAAAAATAATAACAATTTTTTAGACATCACAAAAAAACAAATACAATAAAATAAAATAAAATGTAAAATAAATATAAAAAGTAAATAAAAAATATAAAAAAAGTGACAAAAATATTTTTCAAAAAATGCAGAGGCAAAAACACCGCAGTCCTCCTTCCTTCTTTCCTTCCTTTTTTTGTTTTTGTTTTTTTTTGGCTCATTTTGAGTCGTCTTTTTTTTTCCCCCCACACACCACCAACAGAAGCGTACATGTCTATTCACAGCGAGTTGTATTTATATTTATATGCACGTTTGCGGCCATGCACCGGCTACAACTGAAGAGAAGAAATTTTTGTGGGACGCATTTGACACCGCAGCCCCTGACGTCATTTCACATCGGTTATATGAATTTTCTCTCATTTATTGTTGTCGTTTTTTCCGCCTTTAATGCGGTTTTGTTTTTTTTTTTTTTGTTTTTTTGTTTTTTGCCTTTTTTTTTCTTTCATTCAGTCAAAAGACATCAATGAAGAAAAAAAAAAAAAAAAAAAGAAGGGGCGGGGAAATCAAGAGAAAAAGAAAAAAAAAAAAAAAAAAAAAAGGTCACAATTAAAAAAAAAAAAAACGTCTTCACTCATTTTGCATCTTATCAGCGGGAAAAAAAAATGTGCTGTCTTTCGCGTTGGAACCGCCAAAAGACCCTTCGGTGCCTCCTCTTCTCCGCGGGCAAGCGGGTGGTCGGCACGGTCCGGGTCACAGTGCCAGCAAGAAGACTGTGCCAACCAGCTGGACAAGCCAGCCACCGAGAAACAGGCCGAAGGCAGAGCTGTACTTCCAGTCACGCCTCCAGTTGTCGTGAAAAACAGTTCCGCAGAAGCTCCCTTTGTACACGGCGGCCATGCATGCCCACGGAATCAGGAGAGCTGCGACGCTGGCAACTGCCAAAAGGAGCGTCAGACGTCTTGTGGACTTGCCATTAAAAAGCATTCCAACAGTAATGATAGACGCAAATGTTAAAAAAATGGAAATGATGGAAAAGGCTTGGGTAGTCTGAAATAACTGATGCAAACGTTTATCGTTACCCTCACACTTGATCTCTGAAGAGCGCAGATCGTATTTATTGCTGGTGCATTCGTTCTTAACTCCCCATGCCGTTACGCAGGACAGCTTCGACTCTTTTCCTCCATCCAAGTACCCCTTTCCTCTAAACTGCGACGTTGGCGTCGACACAGTTGCAAACACAAATGAGATGCAGGCGCACACCATGTATGCAAAAGGTCCAACCCTCCCGGCAAGCGTTTCGAAGCCCATGGCGCTTTATTATGTCGATGTTTTGTTAAGTCTGAGAAAATAAAACAACAGAAAACTCACTCGTTCGCTGAAGGCTGGTAACACCATGCAAAATAAGAAAAGAAAGGGGGAAAAAAGAAAAAAAAAAAAGAGTAGAGACGGTGCATGTGTGTGTGTGTGTGTGCGCAAAGCGGAAAGAAAAAAATTTCACAAACAGAAACAGAATCAACAATAACAACCAAACACCGCGCCGGTAGGTGGCAGTACCCCCCCCAGGAGGGAGAAAGAAAGAATTTTTACTTCTCCAACCCACCCGTTTTTTACTCCCCCGAGTCCGCCCCCCTCGTATGTGTGACACTCCCGTTCAACGTGAGATCCGCCAGCATGACGTCAAACGCGGTCGATGACGCCGAAACACGTCGCGGAAGTATCGCCTTGCGCACCAACTTTGCCGCCGATGCCTCCTCCCCGTCCTCTTCGGCGCCCGTCACAGTTGTCTGAGTACCGGGTCCGCCGGCCGTGAGACGAACAACGGTGGCGATGGAATCGTCCCAGTCGCCCTCGTCGCTGGGAAGACCGGCAGCAGTAAAGCGGCGCCTCAACTTGGGCCAACCGCGAAATGCCAATAGGTCCTTGTAGCGAAGGGGCTCACGCACGCCATGGATGACGCCAGGCAGTGTGCGCACACGCAACACCACATCGCATGTTTCATTCACACAAAATGAGGTCCAGCCAATACCACAGACGTACACGTCCGCCTTTGGACGGCGACGATGTCGAGGGTAGCACTCGAAAAGATAACATTTCGACTCAGTTAACCGAAGATCACCAAGTTGCTCCAATGAACCAGGCGGATCCAATGCCTTTCCAAGTTGGTCCTGCCAAAATTCGTCAGATCGCTCAGTAGCTATGATTGCGTTGCAAACCTTCTGAGAGGTATACACCATAAACAGCATCCCGCGCGATGTTCCCTTTACAACATCAATGGCAGCCAAACCGCTAAGAAAAAGAGTGTTTCCAGGCATTAGGATAAAGCATTGTGGATTCCGATACTTCCGAATAAGTGTGCGACGCATCTGTAGCAACGTCAGAGGAGAAGAATGATGCCAGTGGGGAAGAAGCCCAGGTGTGTCAAACAGGTACGCCGCGTCACCTGGTGCACCTTTAGTCAATGAAACACGAACCGCATTCGCTTCCACAGTTGTCCCAGGAAGTGAAGATACGGTAAGTAACTTCGATGCCTTCTTGTCATGACGTGATGGAATGTCAATCATCTCAGCCTGATTCACGTTAGGAGGAGTGTACCAGCGCCAAAAGACTGCTTCCGTTCCATCCTTGGCTTTCCTCGTATAGTAAACCTTGCGACTCTCCGGGTGCGGTGGAACCGGAACGTACAGCTTGTGAGCGATGGCATTGATGACAGAAGACTTACCAACATTTGCCACGCCCACAAAGTAGGTCGGCATGGGCTTTATCGGACGAGTCAAATTCAGATTCGATGCCTCTTCCACAGCCGCGATAAGTTTGTCAACATTCCACCCGCGTTTAGCGGAGATGGGAACAACATCCTTAATTTGATGGCGCGGCAGACCAAACTGTAAAGCTATGCCAATCACCCATCGGCGCACATACCGTTCCGTCACGAGTCGAGCGGCAATGGCTCGATCTTTGTTACTATAGTTAAAGGACCTATTCCGAACGCAATCCATCTTATTGACGGCAATAATGACGTCATTGTTCATCGATATGAGGCCGGGAAGGTCATAAACCATCGTTCCAGGAAAGTCCGCAATGTCGACAACAAGCACTACCACACACTTCTTTTCACGTAGGGCTCGTAACTTCTCTGTGAAGTCAGGGGCCGACCAAATCTGACGGCGACCCTCGACGCCGAGGTTCTCCAACGCGTGGCAGCGATGGCAAACAAACGGTTTGTTTTGATCCTTGTAAAAGGCGTCAAATTCCTCCTGCGTCATAAAGTCCAACCACTCCTCCCCGACTCGGCGACCATGCTTTTGCCAGTGGACCTGCAGTTCTGACATACGATCCGCATACTCTGCCCGGGCCTTCATCTTGGCCTGTCGGTCCACGATGTACCTCTCAATGTCCCCGCGGCGCACATATCCAAACACGTTCTCATCCTTGTCCTGCAAGAGCGCCCCACAGCCCTTGCAGCAATCGCGGTTCACGACAGGAATGTGGAAGGATGATGGCAGATCCATCACGATGGAGCTCTTGTTCTCCAGCACTCCCTGCATGGCGGCTGTGTAATCTTGGTCCAGCACATGCATCCCCTCCCATTCCATAAATTTCCGCTCAAACCGCTCGCCAGCAATCTCCAGTTGGTGTTCAATCGCAAACTTGTCCTTTTCGTAGCTATCCAAGAGCACACCGTATTTCATCTTGTCTCTGAGTGTGTCGTACTTTTGACGCAAAAGCGCTGCACTTTTCTTCAACTCTGGCTGCGTTTCACTTGCTTTCGCTCTGCCATCGGCTCCGGGGTCAAGTGGCGCCAACTCCGAGTCCACCTCCACGACGTCTTCCGTCCAACCCATAATTTTGTGAAACAACCGGTTGATGTGACGGGGAAGAAGAATGGACTCCGCCGCCTCACGCCGGCTCCGACGGAACTGCTGAAGGTGCAGGGGGACCGGACCCTCCTTGTACGTCTTCACATCCTCAACCTTCAGCTCTAGTGCCTTCCCAAACGGAAGTTTCGCGACTGGAGGTGTTGAAGTCACCGTCGCCACGCCAGAATCTCCTTCTTGTTCGACTGGTAGCATGCTATTGGAGGCCATTGTGTCATAGTTGGCTTCTGGCAGCGCTGCCGTAGTGAAATCCCCAGCAGAATTAACCCGCACGTCGCAAATGCCAAGAGGTGGCCGCGTAGAAAGATCCCCGTGTACGTTGTTTTCGGTGCTTGGCGAGACCTCGATCTGCCCGCCAGAAACCACGTGACGGTCGCGCCACGGCTTCGACGCCCGCGGTGACCGCAACTTCCTTGAGAATTCTCTGCTGCTGTAACCAAGCGGTGGCACTCGTTTCTTGGCAAACAGACGACCGCAGTGCAGCATCCAAGACTTCTTCGTTAGATTTTTTCTCCTTTCTTTTTTTTTTTTTTTTTAATTCCCTCTGTGTGCTGTGTTCACTTTCCCTTTGGGTTTGCCTTTTTTTTTCTCCTAGCCCGTGTTTGAGCAGGCAACTATATACACGCTTGTGTGGTCTTGCGTCTGCGAGGTCCCTCTCCCCCCCAACCTGCAGAGGATGACAAAAGGGGCAGAAGTACAGAAATAACGGGGGAGTCTTGAGAAATCATAAAAAACCAACAGTAAAAAAAAAAATAAAATAACAAAAAAGACGATTTTCTGAGCGTGTGCTAAAAATAAAAAATAAAAGCCACTCGGTAATATTTTTTTTTTGTAGGCCGAGGCCCTTCTTTTTGTTGCTGTTTATTTGTTTGTGTATTCGCTGCAAGGGGAGGTGGGTCTTCGTCGCTTTTCCCTCCCCTCCTCTTTTTTTATTATCCCTTTTTTCCTCCTCGTCCTCCTGAAGACTGCTCCTACTGGCGTTGGCGTTGTCTTGCGTTCATCTCAGCCACGTACGTCTCGGCAGCCTCGCGCAGCTGCGCTTCCTCCTTCTTCAGCTGCTCCGTCACGCGTTTTTTCTCGTTCGAGAGACGTGTTCCCTCCGCCTCGCAGCTCTCAGCCTGCGCCGTCTGCTTCTCTATCAATGCGTTCACCGGCGTGCGCAAAAACACACGGCCGACGCTTTCGTACACGCGGTGATCTGCGGCGAGACGTGTCAACTCATTCGTGGAGATGTCAAGTCGTCGTTTGTTGCTCATCAGCGTTACCTGCCGGTTTGCCATGACTCTCACCGTCTCCCTCAACATATTCACCCGCTGCTGTGCCTCGACCAGCGCCTTCTCCCTCTCCATCCGCTCCGCCTCCACAAGCGCAGCCATTTTGAATCCCTTTCCTTCTCTCCGCCTCCGTGTGGTTCAACGCCCTCCTTCTTTTTGCTTTTGTTTTTTCCTTCTTTTTTTTTTCCGTGTTGTCGATTTGGCCCCCCGCCGCCAGGGCACAAGAGCCCACATGCAGACACATGTGTCGACACACACGCAAGACGGGAGTGGGGAGTCAAAAAATAAAAATAAAAATAAAAAATTAGTAATAATAATAACGAAGGCAAGAAAAGAATATGTCTATGTGTGTATTATTGCCAAGAAGGCAATTGCCAAAGCACACATGAGACGCAAGAGGGAAAGGAATGGGGCAAACACAAGCCATAATTTGTTGCAGCACATCGTACATGCAACAAAAGAAAAAGAAAATATATATATATATATATATATATATATCCAAAACTCACAAGAATCAGGTAACGCCACAAAAACACACACGCAGGGATAAGTATGGATACAGGTAAATAGATATACAGATATAATATTAATATATAGAAAGATAGATAGATAGACGTATTTCCTTATATTTGATCTCCCAATTTACCGCAATGCCGTACAAAAACGAACAAAAACATACGGTTCAGAGAAGGTACTCATGTACCTATCGTTGACGTACATCTAAAATAACAATAATAACAATAATAATAATAATAATAAAGAACCTACTCAGAGAAGAAAAGCAAATGGTAAACAGAAATAAAAATTTAAAAAAAAAAAAAAAAAAAAAAGAATAAAGCACAACAATGATAAATCCGTTTGGACGCATATGAAAACGTGTAAAAAAACATTTCCAGTGAAGTCTGAAAGTTACTTCCTTCTCTTCGCTTCTCTTCACTCCCCCCTGTGCGTGCGTTCTTAGGTCTGGTTTTCTTCTCTGGTACCGCTGCTGCTGCTGCTGTTGATTAAAGCACATGACTCCCACGTTCAATCATTGACCTCGTCCCCGGCGGAGTGTTCTGGCAGAATAACTCAAATTTGTAAAATGCATCGGTGAAATACAAAAAAAAAAAAAAAAAAAAAGATCGGACTAAAATATGAAATGAAACCGACACGCCAGGGACCCCACCAGCACCACCAGCAGCCTCTCCAAAGTGAGTTGTATCTAAATGAGAAATGCGATACATTTTTCTTGACATGTACTTTTTGTTTTTGTTGTTGTTTTACTTTACTTTTATACTCTTACTCCATCACTCTTCTTCTCTGATTATCCCTAATTTTTGTTTCCGTAAAAGTTTTTTTCTTCGTTTTTGCATTAATCAAAAGTGTTTCCCGGCATACGCTTCTTGTTGTTTTTTTCCTTTTTTATTTGTTCCTCTGAGCCGACGGGGAGCGGTGAATTGGGGGTGGTGAGCGCCCCAGATTTTAATCCCTCACCCCACTCGTCGCGTCCCCTTGTTTTGCCGCCGTCGCCGTTGTGCTCATCGCTTCTTGCCCTCGCTGACCATGAACTGCGGGAGAGTCACTTTGGAAAGGCTGGACGAACTGAGCCTCTGCACACCAGGTGGGCGGCTGAGAGAAGGTGTGCGTCTTTGCTTAGAGACCGGCAGCGAAGGTGTTCCACACGAACCAGTGCCTGATTGCGTGTTCGCAGGCCCATCCACAATAAAAGCGGCCACCGCCTTCGGCACATCGTTGTCCTTCGCTCCTGTCAAGTTGTTTGGTGCCACGTCAATGTTCTCTGGTTCACTGGTACCGCTGGAACGCCGCGGGAAATTCTTCCCCCTCTTGGGGGAAGAGGTGAAAGAAGAGGCGAGTTGCGTCAGATACGCGTCTCCGGACTGCCTGCCCGCAGTACGGTTGGCTTGTGGAGGGGAACCCGGTCCGGCGATTTTTTGCTTTTCTTGCGCCGTTTTGTAATATCCACCCCGATGCTTTTGGCCGCGCTGGTTCCCTTTTTTCGTGCCAATTGAAGGGGTTTCGTGTCTTGCAACACAAGGTCAGTTAGTTGAGTGATCTGTTGCACATCCGCCTCAACGGCCTCGGCTACTTTCGTTTCATATCGTGGATCCTCCACAAAGACATCGGTTGCGGCAAGGGAGAGTTCCTCAAACGCATCATTTTGGCTTCTGTTCATCCAGATGGGCATGTGCCCGGACTTTCTGAAGCGT
>NW_001849457.1:111535-117014 GCF_000209065.1 Trypanosoma cruzi
CCATGGGAGGCGCACTGTACACACTGCACCCGACGTCACGCCTCGAAACGGTGGGCTTCACGGTAACCCGAGACTCATTTTCCAACAACTGGGTCACAGAGGAGTTCACCACCTCGACCAGTTGGTACAGCAATTCACGGTGTGACTTTTGTAATTTCTCCATTGCCACCTCAAACGCCTTTTTGGGACCAAACATAACGGGTGCCGAGGAATTGCCGCTGCCTTGAAGAGACTCGAGTACCACATTATACAAGTTACACAGTCCCACGTCCTGCGTTCGTTTGAGGCGATGGCTCAACCAAAAAAGATCCTCACGGAGGCCCCTCAATGGCTCCTTGTACGCCGACCTCTGGATCCGCGTGTCGATGTAACCATCCTTCGCCGTGACGTGAGAAAAGGGCAACTGAAACGGAAAATGTAAAAAATCCCTCACAGCACCGGTTGGCGCCAGCTGAGAAACCGAGAAGCTGTTAGAAAGTCGCGGCAATGTTGACGTGCTCAGCAACGAAATGGAATTGAAGTGCTGGGTGTTGGCAAGACTGGACGCCAATTCATCCTGCGGTGTCTCCACAAATTTGTCCTCCATTAACATTAGTTTTCTCTCTACATCCTCTGACCGTCGTTCGTGCAACTCTCGTGCGCGATCGTAGCGACGCTTGTACTTTATCGCAGACATTTTGTCGCGAAAGGCCTCTTCAAAGCGCCGATCCGGCACCAGGAGGAGGAGGTTTTCCTTCTCAACCGGCAATGCACGCAAAAACCGGCGCATGCGCATCTGCTCCTCCGTTGCGGCCGCCAAGGCCAATTCCATATCGCGCGTCTTCGTCTGGGCCTCCCTGGCTTGCCGTTGTGCCTTCCGCAGTTCCCGCTGCGACTCGGCGATCTGTGCGCGCAGATGCTTTCGTTCTTTGCCCTCCTCTTCAAGTGCCTGCTGCATTTCCAGCGCCCTCTCACGGAAAAACCGGCGCTCGCTATCGACCCTGCGCAGCAAATCGCGACACTCTTCAAGTTTGGTGTGGAAGGCGCCGACGGTAAGGCCAAAAGACTCGGAGACGGCGGAATTCGACGCCGCACGATCCTCCCGCCCAACAAGAAGCTCCTCCCCAAGAGACTGCGGGCCATTGAAGCCAGCGTCACTGAGACGCCGCGCGTTGTTGAGAAGACTGTGGGAGCTCGCCAGGACACTCTCCACCGTGTCCTGCAGAGCGGTGTCCGCGGTTAAGTGCGGCGCCAAGGGCAATTTGTCGAAGATCATGTGGCAGAATAGGACAAAAATTACCTGCAGAGAAAAAAAAGGTAAAAGAAAAAAATAAATAAAAAGGACGTCACTCTGCAGAAGGCACATTACATATCCTCCTCATGCTTGTTCATGCCTCCCTCCCTCACTCCCTCCCCCATCCTTTTTTTTTTTTTTTTAATGGGGGTGCAATAAATGAGGCATCCAACATCCAAAGACCGGGTAGCCACACTTCATTCAAGGACGTTATTGGTCCCAAAAAGGACCGCCTTCCCTTCACACGTACAGACACACAAAATCCCCCCATTACTCTTTGCATCCAGACGCAATGCAGTGCCATATTCATTCCAGGCAAAGCTGTGACTTAACGCAGTGCATACATCTTTACTTTGAATAAGTCATCTGGCCACTCCTTTTGCATCGTCTCCTTCACAACCTCTACCCCCGCTGCGGCAAAGATTCGCTTGTAATGTGCATCCGATCGTGTTAAACTGCTGTCCTCCTTGTCGACGACAAATCGTTCATCACAACTGCAGTTTTCCTTAAAGAAAATATAACCCCTCAAAGTAAGTGCTGTTTTGCAGTGAGCCAAGAACTTCACGAAATCGTCGTCTGTTAAATAAATTGCTGTCCACTGAATGACAATCAGATCATACGTATTTGGCTTTAGATTGACTGTCTCCATAGAAGAGAGAAAAAATTCTCCCACTGGATACCCTTTGAGTTCTTCCTTGGCCTTTTCAAGCATGTTTTCCACCGGCTCCAACAAATCTGTGACTGTATACAACGTGCTAAGTAAACATTTCGTGACGCGACCAATACCGGCACCGCAATCCAATGCGCGGGAGGTGCCACGGTCGGGTATGGATGTGATAAATGCCCGAGACTCCTTGAGATCTACATCGTGGATGTGTTCCATACCGCCCAGCACACCACTTACTGTCGCCGGCACTTTTGACCAGTACTGCAGGGACTTTCCGTACCATCCGGTTTCAGCGTCGTACAAGTTCCCACGAAGCTCAGCTGCCCACATTTCTTCAGCGGATTTGTAGGTTTGACCATCCGTGTCACAGCCGGGAATGGGCGGCAGGGCATTCTTTAAAGCCTCTTTTTTCTCTCCTGACATTCCCACAGTGACAAAATGTGGCGCTGCTTGCAGAACCCGTCGCGTCGTTAAAAATAAAATTGTCCTTTGAAAAAATAAAATAAAAAAAATAAATAAATAAATCCGACAAACAAACAAACACACACACACACACACAAAAAAAAAAAAAAAAGGGAATCATAATAATAATAAAGGAAATAAACTGTTTCCAATTTCCTCCAAGCAGCCATTGGAAAAGAATACATCACACAGCGGGTGGTCGCTACTGAAAAAAAAAAGCGAGTCACGTTTTCTGGTTTTCCCTCCTTTTTCTCCCTTATAAATCAAGCAGACATAACACCCACGCCTCGTCATCATATATGGGTTCGGGAAGGAAGGCAAAACAAATACAAGGGTTTCCTGTTGATTCGGTCGCCCATCAAACACGCGTTGCAAGGACGTTAATGCACAGTCCTACAAACGATCAAAGTCAAGCGCTCCACCCATCTCCTCAAGGTCTCGTGACGCCGCAGCACACCACGCCAATAACAGAAAGAAGAGAATCATCCCTGGAACAACAAGAAACGCCACCGCCCCTCCGAGTGAGTCGTAAGCGGTGCAGATCCATGCCCCTGCAATGCCCAGAGCCAATACCGTGGGCATGACAGCGAACGCCGAAAGAAAAAAAACGGACGCGCCAACACCGCGTAAGCTGAAGTTTCCTTTACCACGCCTTATAAAGAAAAAGCATGACCCGGCAAGCAACACAAGGCCGTAAACAATAGTTGAAGCCATGGCGATATTCATTGCCGTCGCGCCTGTATCTGTCCCGGAGTTGTTTTCCATTGCGTCGGCCCCAACAGTCTATTCCTGTGATGTGTGTTTCCCTCTTCTTCCTTGATTTCCTGCCGTGGGGCAATTTTTACTTGGAGCTCATCTAGGAGGCGGAACGACAAGGACCGCCTCAGCACACAAGCCAATGAAAAGTGGGTAATGGGCAAGTGAAGGAACTCGCGCAAAAGGTATGGGCTGCAAAAAAACGCAGAAAATCAGAAGATCAAAACCAATCACACAAACAAAAAAAAAAAAAAAAGAAAGGGGGAGAGGTGACGTTTTATATATTTATTTGCATATATATTATTTTGTGTTTTCGAGTAGTATAGGGCTTCTTCCCTGCCTCCCCGTTCCGGCGTCTACCCGCCTGACGTCACAATCACTTTACGCGGCTTCGACAACTTAAAGTTCGGCAGTTGAAGAAGCGACAAAAGCCGATGTCGTCCCACAGCCGCCAGAGCCATTAATGTTACCGTGACGACAGCCGTCAGCACGCTCCCTCCCTGCGGTCGCTTCTCTGGCACAGCATTGCTAACCTCCTCCACTGCCGCAGTCAAGTGCAGCCATGCAACATCATCGCCACTAGCAACATTTGGGATACGGGCCGAAAGGGAAGACGCCGCACGATCAAGACGAAACCGCCGCTCCGGAAGTCGCAGAAAAAGACGAACCTCATTGACCGTCAGTGGAAGGCCGGTGAAGGAAAAGCTGCGCGTGGCGTCCAACGGCTGGGAGCGGAAAACAGCCCCAGTGGAACCGTGTACTACTTGCACATCTATGTACTGGCTGGCATTTAATGCCACCGAAACACTCCCTGCAATACTCAGGGTCTCCTGGGCACAAACAACGAAGACGCAGGATGAAGCCGTGAGAAACGCCAAGATCCCCGCAGCTATAAGAGTTAGTGTAGCAGAGCCTCTCATGGACATCTTGGGCAACACCTCCTATTTGTTTTTGTTTGTTTGTTTGTATTTCTCCTTCTTTTTCTTTTTAGTGGCTTTGCGATGATATTTGCCACTTTTTTTCTTCTTCACCGGCTGCACCACCTATCAACGTATTGCTCTCTCTGTAAACACAAGAAATGCGCAAATGAAGCAATAAATAAAAAGTAAAGAAAAGGGGCACAGACGGTTGCGACAATGACAAGCGAACGTGCATTGGACAGCGTGTGTGTTTGTGTGTGTGTGCAAATGCATGCGCATGTACGCCTCAAATGACGCGTATACTTCTCGCCCTGCCGCCCCAGTGGCACAGAGGCGGAGCAGTTCCCGCGGGTCAGAGAGTGGGACGCAGGCATGCACACTGGTTAGAGACGAGCATGAGATCCACCTGCAGGCAAGGCAAAAGAACCAAAATAACACGCGCATCATGCCGCAGCACTAGTCGTGGAGTCAACAAATGTGAGGAAAGGAGAAAGAAGAGAAATGCATTTGCAACTACCGTCCAGCGACGCTCCAATCCCCCTCTTCTCGCTCGCCTCCCGTCGTGCCCCTCTTCCCTGTGGCGCACTCCACCGAGCGCGTGTCACGCTGAACGCATAAAGGGCAGAAATGCAAAACTACCTACACAGAAACTGCCGTACGCATGAAAAAGAACAAAGAAAAAAGAGATAAATTGCGTAACCCCCCCCTCCCCTCCCAAAAAAAAAAAAAACAGTTTGATAATTCCAGAAAAAAAAAAACCGATGGCAAAAGTTGAAGTTGGGCATAAAACGGCATGCAAGACAATCCACAGGAACCCTCCGGTTCATTTTTCTTTTTCCTTTTTTTTTTTTTTTTTGCTGTTGCTGCCTCTGGTGGTCGTGATGGTATTGGTGAATGGAAGGTCTTCATGTATATATGCATATATGTATATGCTCCAGCATATAGAGAGCAGGGGTGTGTGTCTTGTGCAATGTATATACATACATATCGCATCCATGATTTCCCCACTTTGTCTTCTCGCTTTCCTCTCCATTTCTTCGTTCGAGATTTTCTTCAGGCTACCAGCGTTCACCGCAGATCAGTAGGCTCGTGCGCACGCCCGATCCTATATGGAAATCACCACTGTACCACAAAAACAAGAACCAAAAACAAATATAAATAAATAAATAATACATCCTCGAGCAATTCAGCGCCTAAGCAGGACCCATTTGTCCATCAAAGGAAAAGCAGGCAATATTGCCGTGTTCACCCCCATCCTCCTCTTGAAAACCCGCCCGGGGTTCCTTGGAAGTAAAATCCTCGTCAAAGTTGCACAATATATTGCTACTAGGGCGGAATGGCGGTTGAATCTCCCGCCGACTGAGCTTCTCCCAGTCAATATCCTCAAAAAAAGATGTTTTT
>NW_001849457.1:117114-136392 GCF_000209065.1 Trypanosoma cruzi
GTCAACACCTTCTCCTTGGCAAGATGAAAAAATAGTTCCCCGCCGGGCAGAAAGTCAAGCACAAGGTACAAGCATTTCTTCGTCTCAAAGGCGTAATGGAGTGACACAATAAAGGGGTGACTGATCGTTTGTAGGATGTGTTTTTCTGCGGCAATATTTGAAAGCATATTGTGTTGCTGAATAAGTTCCTTCCCCATTTCTTTTATAGCATACACTTTGTCCGTGCTCTTTTCGCGAGCCACAAACACATTGCTGAATGAACCAGCCCCAATGGTAGCTTTAAGTTCAAAGTCATCCAGGGAAACTTTATGACGTCCCCCAGTATACAAAGTGACTGCATGAACGTCACCACTGCTTTGAACCGCCGTACTGGGCTGTTCCCTATTTTTTGGTTTCACCTTCGACATCTCCCTTACCCACGCTTCCCTCTGCTCCTCTGTGTCAGCAGTAAGCGTGAACGTCTTGGAGAGGTGGTCCCCCTCAATTGTCCATGATCTAGGGTCCTTTGGGTTCTCGACGAGGCGAGTGTTGGTAAGATCGATGGTGCCCGTTGGAGAAACGTGGGGTCCAGAGGGACGCCTCTTCCAGTAGCACAACACAGGGCCACGGAGCTCAAAATAGCGGGTCTGGTTCTTTTTGTAGAATTTCCCACCCGTCTTCTGAAGATAGCCCGAGTATTCAACGGACATCTGTCCTGTTACCTGCTGTTTGTTGTTTTTTATTTTTTCTGCTGCTGTTGTTGTTACTGATGTTGGTGTTGGTGTTGAGTGTATTTGCCAATGCTGATTATATTGTTTTTTTGAAAAATAAACTGGACTCGCCGGTTTCGCAGCACACACACACACACACAGAGCGCCGAACTTCTAATTTATTCTTTTTTCGTTGTTTTGCCGTCCTTCTGATTTCTTCCCGAATTTCTTGACGCTCATCAAAATAAAATAAAAATAAAAATTTGAAAAGAAACACACACGCAGTACATACGCAGATGGCATAAAAAGTATATACATAAAAGAAACGGGGTTTCTCACATGCTATCATCAATAGCAACGAGGAAAAGAGGGAGGAGTTTGGCATAATCTAGCATCCCTTTTTCGGATTTACGCACCCCCCGCAGATATTCCCAGATTTACGCCCCCGTCACGTGCAGTCTCCAAGAATGCAACCCAAAGAACAAAATACCACCGAAGAGTTCGCATTTTGTTTGCGTCAAGCTTCGCAAGCTCTGCGTGGGGCGGTGGTCCGAGATTCGATCTCCAATTAGCCTGAAGCAAAGAACAGGCACCAGCAGCACTGCTTGCCGCATCAGCGGCTACGTTGTGTTCACTCCTGTCGGCCCGAATGCGTTGTCTTTTACGCCAGCATTCCCATGCCTTTTTATTTAGATGAGCAGAATGCCACCGAGTTGCAATGGCTTCATATTGAAAATAGCGATTCAGTTCGCCGTCCGTGTTGCGGGTTTCCTCGAGTGATAAAAGAGCAACCTGGATCTCCAGCGGCAAGGCATCGTACTGTAAATTCGGTTGTTTTTTCCTCGACTTGTCCGTTGGAACATTTTGCGCGGTGGACAATTCACCGTTCGCGCTGTCAGGCAATCGTGAAGTGCGCAGTGCCGACCGAGCCAGACGCCGTTTTTCAGCTCGTCTTTGCATACGCTCTAAAAAGGTGCAGTGAAGCATCTGAGAAACATGTCTCGTCAAGTTTGACGTGCGTTTTTCACTGCAATCCCTGTGAAGCAAACTCTTCTCCTTCTGTTCGTACCTGTCAATTGGATGATCAATTGGTTTTTGCACCGCCATCCCAGTACCCTCAGTAGCATTTGCCCCACTGAATGTTTGCCGTTCCTTTCGCTGTGACACTAAGGCTGCGGCATGCAGCACGGGTGCTCTGGGCACGGTGGGACCTCGCCGCCGTACGCGACTAGTGCCTTTCCTTTCATTGCTTTTCCCCGGCATTTTGAGCACACTCTTCACGACTGCCATCTCTTCAGGAGATAGGGGCTCATATCCGTCTGCCGTGGAGACGCGGTTTTCGGTTTGTGAAGTTACCGCGCCCGAAACTTCCTGGTGGGAGAGCCGCAGGTGATAAGGGGATGCCCGCTCATGACCCACAATGCGCTCAAGCCACGCGTTCTGTACCTCCTGAACAGCCACATCCACATCATTTGCCAGGCCAAAAACCCTCACGGGGTCCTCCATTGAGGTGTCAGTTACCCCAACGGCCGCGTGTTCTATGAAATCATCGATAGCCGCGGTGGGGAGAGATGCTCTTGCGGCATCACTCAGGCAGGGCAGTGGAGCAGCCGTTTCTCGGAAGCTCCAGAGGCCGGACATTCAGCACCCTACAAGAAAAAAAACTCTGCCCTCCCTTGTGTGTACTTTTTTTTTGAAGGAAATTACAATAAACATCCGAAATACAGCTGTAGAAGTCATTGTAAACGTTACAACAACTGGAAGAAAAAACCCTTCGGAAGATGATTCGTCTTTGCTCATCACGCCCAAAGATATTTGAGAAGCGGTTAAGAAAAGAGGTTGACGTTTTTTTCATTCATTGCAAACTATAAAATGTGAAGAAAGGCGTCAGGTGGCCCTCTCCGTGGGTTCCTAATGTGGCTTGCCCCCGTGCAGCCGATAAATTCGCTTCATTCCCATCCACTTCCCTCCCTTCATGCGTAATTGGTTTAGGCTAGGTCTTCCTTATGGCGCATTTGACGATAATTCCGTCTTTTTCTTCTTGAATACTTTCGAGCATTTATTTATTTATGAGCGTTTCCCCAATTTCCTGAATCATTTTATTGTTTTTTTTTTTGTTTTTGTTTTTGTTTTTTCTTTTTTTTTTTTTTTTTTTTTTTTTTTGGGAGAGGCAAAAGGAGGAAGGCCATTGCATGGCGTCTGCCACCACTTTTCATCCGGTGCAGGCAAGAACAACCTTTTGAGCGCGAGGCCGATCCTTCACAGTGCCAAGAAACTCCTCCAGAAACTCCTTCGGGACGTCCTTCAAGAAGCCCTCGCGCTCGCTGGACATGCGCTGCTCCGCCAGGGTCATAAGCTTCTCGTCATTCGCACGATCGCGTACCTGACAATCCTCCGCGGAGGTGCAAATGACCCTGACGCACTTCAATAGCTCACGTGGCGATGCAGCCGAGACGCTCTCCTCCAGCCGTTGGGGGAGAATAACCTTTACGCTCTCCCCCGGCTCCCCATTTTCAGAATTTGCGCTGTGCGCATTTTCTAGCGCTATACGAGCCCTCGTCAAATCTCCAAGAAAACGGGAATAAATATCCATTCTGGTCTCCTTTGTTACTTCCTCTTCATCGGGCAGGTCGGCCTCCTCCCGATCCTCACGTGGAGGCCGCCTACCAATGCAGTAATCACCAAGCAACAGTAAAAGCGCCTTTGCTGGGGCCTTTTGCTCCGCCAAAGCCTCGGCCAATGCCGCACACCGACGGAATGTGTAGCGGTGGTAACGCATGTCTTTGGTCACCGCTTCCAACATAACCTCCATAATAGAAGGTGGCACGTCCACTCCGCAGCGGCAAGACTGGTGCATGATCCATGTCGCACTTGAAGCGTCGACATGTGGAGCCACCTTTTGCAGGCGCGTCCAAAGCACGCTAACCAATTCATCAAGTTTACGACTGAGGTTTTCCCCAGGCGGCTTCTCCAGATTACGATACCCCGCCACAGATTCCAGAATCTCCCCAACTTGCTCGTCTGTATGGAAACCTACCGTGTCTATTGCACGCTGAATGAGTTGGAGACTCGGCTCCTCAGGAACAAATAGATGTGGTGCGGCCTTCAGTAATGTGATGACTTCGCGAGAGTGCATATTATCAACACCAGAAACAGCCTTGGATAAAACGGCATTGGTCAACTCTTGCCACGTGGTCTCATCGCTCTTGCGGAGAGGGGAGCTCACCAAAACCCCGGCCAGCGTAGAGAGTTGTGGTGCGGGCATCTGTGGAACACAAGACGACAATTGTCGTAGCATAGATTCCTGCAAAGAGGCGTTCGAAAATATCTTGTTCCGCTGAAACGCCTGCAATATCATCACCAACTCCACAGGACTCATCTGCGTAAAGACAGACTGCACAGCTGGAGTCACCTCCTGCAACAGGATGATATCACTATCTACCGCCGAAAGTGTACCAAGTGCATTAGCAAAAAGAGCCAAATTTTGTGGGGAAAGAGCTGCAATATTCTGACGCATCCATTGGATAGCCTGTTTGATCCCCTCCGAATGGGGATAACTGTGAAAAGTCGCGGCGCAGTTGAGAAGCAATGTTACGGTCTTTTCGTCCTGCGTTGAGGGATCAACGCGTGCACGACGAATTGCACGACGAGCTTCCCGTTGAATGTCGCGTCTATCCCTTCCAGACTTGGCGTGTTTGTACTGTCGCTTTAACTCAAAAAGGTTCTTAGCCGCCTGCTCATCAAATGGTCCTTCCAAGGGTCTCTCTTCAACACCACCTTCACCTTGATTACGGCCCTCACGGGTTGAATTTCCGCCTCGGGAATACCTCTCACGACCACCCCGACCACCGTAGTCACGTCTGCCGCCACCACGTTGACCGCCATAGTCGCCCTGGTTGCCCTGATCACCGTAGTCACGTCTGCCGCCACCACGTTGACCGCCATAGTCGCCCTGGTTGCCCTGATCACCGTAGTCACGTCTGCCGCCACCACGTTGACCGCCATAGTCGCCCTGGTTGCCCTGATCACCGTAGTCACGTCTGCCGCCACCACGTTGACCGCCACGGTCGCCCTGGTTGCCCTGATCACCGTAGTCACGTCTGCCGCCACCACGTTGACCGCCATAGTCGCCCTGGTTGCCCTGATCACCGTAGTCACGTCTGCCGCCACCACGTTGACCGCCACGGTCGCCCTGGTTGCCCTGATCACCGTAGTCACGTCTGCCGCCACCACGTTGACCGCCATAGTCGCCCTGGTTGCCCTGATCACCGTAGTCACGTCTGCCGCCACCACGTTGACCGCCATAGTCTCCCTGGTTGCCCTGAACACCGTAGTCACGTCTGCCGCCACCACGTTGACCGCCACGGTCGCCCTGGTTGCCCTGATCACCGTAGTCACGTCTGCCGCCACCACGTTGACCGCCATAGTCGCCCTGGTTGCCCTGATCACCGTAGTCACGTCTGCCGCCACCACGTTGACCGCCATAGTCGCCCTGGTTGCCCTGAACACCGTAGTCACGTCTGCCGCCACCACGTTGACCGCCACGGTCGCCCTGGTTGCCCTGAACACCGTAGTCACGTCTGCCGCCACCACGTTGACCGCCACGGTCGCCCTGGTTGCCCTGATCACCGTAGTCACGTCTGCCGCCACCACGTTGACCGCCATAGTCGCCCTGGTTGCCCTGATCACCGTAGTCACGTCTGCCGCCACCACGTTGACCGCCACGGTCGCCCTGGTTGCCCTGATCACCGTAGTCACGCCTGCCGCCACCACGCTGACCGCCCCACTGGCCACGCTGAAATACACATTGTGTGGTACAGATGGCCCTTTGAGGGCCACGGCATCCCCACGATGCCACTCTCGATACCCAGTGCCGCATCATTGTGTCACTTCACAAGTCCTGAGCCTTTTCTACAGTGCTGTCAATTCCTGACCCTCACCTCCCTCAAAAAGAGAAAAAAAGGAGATAAACAAGGAAGGAAGACATGCCGTATTTCCTCAATAGTCCAAGGAAAAAAAGAGTTTAAAATGCAGCCATAACGCATATAGGCGACCACCTCTCAATCTATGCTAGTCCAGTTCTGCAAGGGAAAAAGCCTCTATTCTTATCTGTCCCCGAACAGACGACCACGGTGTTTTTCCCACCCAGGAATCACACGGGTTGCCAGATTCATCTAGTATTGATACACTTTCTCATGGATTCTCTGCCTTCTGGCTTTCACCTTCCTCAGCTTGCAGTTTTTCTTCCCCTTCACTTACTGCGCCCCCATTACGATCGCTTCCGCCAGCTATCACTGATTGCAGGTATCGTTTGTGAAACTCGATGCGGTCACCATCTGTCGTTGGACGCTCCTTCAGCAATGCCAAAATCCACTCATTAAGAAATTCACAGACGTTCTTTTCTCGCACATACCTATTGTCCTCTACTTTCTTCTTATGGGATTCATCATACACTGAGGTCTCTTTCCCGTCTGCAATCTTCTGCACCAACTCTAAACAGAAGACTGCTATGTCGTTAGGGTGCTCTCTGAGAACAGAGCTGGATATCAGCTCAAAGAAATCCACGGAATTTCCCTGGCGCAAGTAACTCTTCGCTTCATCAATGGATTGTTCGTTTTTCGCCCATTCCGGGACGCTCATGGTTGCGGGCTTAAGTGTGTTGTAAATGCTTTGAAGTTATATTATACAGAAACAACGAGAATTAAAGACAAAAAAAAAAAGTCGGGAGAAAGAAATAAAAAGAGAAAAAAAAAAAAAGACGGTGGAAATACAAAGAAAAAACAAACAAAAAAAAAGAAAAGGCCTAAACAGAAAAAAAAAATAAAACAAAATTCGCTTCATTTTTGATAGTTGGTTGGTTTGGTTTGGAGAGAAGAGTCATATAAAACAAATTTTTTTATACTTCTCTTTGGCATACGTTTCGTCCTTCCTTCTCTCACATTCAATCAAACACACACACACTCCCTCTCCCTCCATTACCCTTTATTTTCGCGTTTGCGCAAGTGAGAAATTACATGTTTTCCCCTTTGCCTGCGTTCCCCGTTTTTCCTCCTTAGCCCAGACAAAACACCGAAAGCCCATAAAAACACGGAAAAGCAGCGTTTAAAAAAAAAAAAAGGGGGGGGGAAAAGAAAGGCTGTAAAAGCACGTCTCAATGATCTTTCTCCTGGTCACCTTGTCTTCTTCCAACACCATTTTTTCGGTGGTTCCCACGTCTTCTACCACCACGTCCCCCGCCGCGTCCAGGCAACTCACCAGGAGACCTCTTTCCTTCGTTTTGTTGGCGAACAAACTCCGCCTGTTGCCAATTAAGATTACCCAAACGACGGTTGCCGTGGTACGTCTTTGGGTCCGGATCATCCCACAAGTCCTCAGCGGATAAAGGACGGGATGCACAGTTATCTATTTCTTGTGCTCGTGAAGCGTACGGATCCGCGTGATGTGTGCCTGCACCTTGTCCTTCTTGGGTTTCCAACTGAGTTGGGCGTCTTTCAAAGCTGCTGTTGCCCCCACGGCGACGATTGCGTCGTCGACGGCCTGCACCATCCCCCTTACTGTCGCCTCTCACGTGGTGCTCTTGGTTGCTCCACTGATTGCGCTGTGCACGCCCTTCCTGTCGAATCAGTTCCTGTGGAACGGTGTAGAAGTGTGGAACATTCTCGTCGAACTGCGCGGGAGGGCTAGGAAACATCGTGTTCTCAGCTCGGGTAACTCGAGGTCCAGGCGTTTGCGACATTGGTACAGGAGAAAAAAATGGTGGAGAACACATCTTTGCCTGAGGACTGCTTGACATCTTGCGAAAAAGTATCTTGGAAAGATGAACGGCCTCCCCATAGACACGTTGCGATGAGGAATATAAATTAACAATTTTTTCAAGAACTTCTTCAATGCCTTCGTTGATAATGGCCTCAGCAACTTGATTATTTTCCCAGCATAGGTACGTCAGAGCCTTAATCCCGTGTACAAGAAGCTTGTCCGTCGTGATGTGTGAGCGCATTGCACTCACAATCAGTGGTATGGCACCAGACTCTGCCAGGAGCTTACGGTTATTCTCCGAGTTGAAAGCAAACTGGGATATAGCCCGGCAGGTAGATTTCTGTAACAATGGACTTTGATAATGCACACGCATGGCCTTCAAAATCTCGGGGATGGCCACAACAGCAACCTTCTCTTTGATTTCAGTGTTCCATGCCAAGGTTCCTAAGACGGAACAACCTAACTCCAACATGCGTAGACGCTCAAAATTTGCCATTGCATGAATGACACATGCGACACCATCAAGGTCATAAATTTGCTTTTGGGCCACCGCATTGTCAAATGCCAATGCACTTAGGCCGCCGCATGCATTCAACTGTACTTTGGGAGCATTTACATAAGTTTTCATGGCTATCAGGAGAGCTTCCACGCCATTTTGTTCTGTTACAGCCTTATTAAGCTTTGCATGTTCGTAGGCGAGGTGGGCCAAGGCATTACATGACTCTTGCTGGACCACTTGATTACCACGAAAATTCCGCATCGCCGCCAAAACACATTCCACGACATTTAGTTCAAATAGTTTGTCCTTGTATGCAGGCGAAACCAAAGAAAGAGTAACAATGGCACGGCACGTTTCTTCCTGCACTTCGCTCACGTGCTCATGGCGTCGCATGGCTGCAACAACTTGTTCGGGAGCCATATCAAGGTCTTCAAACGGAGCCGTGCCAATATTTGCAATCGCACGCGATGCATGCTCTTGTACCTCGTAGTTATGCAAATGATTTCTCATGGCATCAATAATCACACCGTAACCTTTGTTTCGGGCAATATTTGCCGAGTTCTCCTCACTATTCCAGGAAAGGTATGAAAGTGCCACGCAACCGTGCATTTGTACTCGATCATAGGATGGGTGCTGTGCCATACCCCTAATGATTAATGGAATGACTCCACTTTCGCACATTGCATCGCGGTAGTTCTCACAATTAAAGGCAACCTGTGCTAAAGCTCGACATGTGTTTTTCACAAGACCAGGACTTGTATAGTGTTCCTCGAGGGCCTTCATAATCAACTCCACCCCATTTGACCGAACGACGTCTGCCTTTAAATCACTGTTCCAGCACATCGTCCCAATTGCCAGAGCTGCGTTTTCTTGCACCCGTGCACTCTTTCCGGAACGCATAGCATCCAAAATAAGTGCCACTCCATTCTCTTGAATAATGACCTGCTGACCCTGAAGGTTATTAAAAGTCAGGCCGCTGAGCGCAGCACACGCGGAAACAAGCAGGTCTTCATTATCAGGAAAATTTTGCATGGCCTTAAGCACCAAGAGGATCCCATCGGACTCCGTTATTTTTGACGTTATCGTCTCAGAGTCAAAAGAAAGATATGAAATCAAACTGCAGGCATTTTCTTGAATAGCTCCACTGGATTCATATTTACGCATTAGTTCTAATACACGATTTAGACAACCTGTAGAATAAATCAACTGCTTTTGTGTCTTGACATTCATCGCAACGCTGCAAAGAAAATGGAACGCCTCCAAAATTGTTGCCTCTGACTCCGTGGTTTTAAACAGCGTTGCAACAGCATCCCATTCAATATACGGGGAATTAGGGAAGTTACTAAAAACATGTAAAGCATGGCTGCATAAAAGATCCGAGTCCGCGTATCGTCCCATTGCCTCTGCAAGATACGAAATAACCTTTGAGTCAGATTCCAAAGAACTTGGAATACCTGAACTGGTCACATTTGCGGCGATTCGAGCAACATACCTTGTAGTTTCCTCATCCCCAATGTGTTCCCGCAGAACCTTTTCAAGGACTTCAACTCCATTGGCCTCAAGAAACTCCTTATTAGAGGAAACAAAACTATCAGGACATTCCATTACATATGATGTAAACTCTGCAAGAGCCCGACAAGCCATTTTACAAACAAGCAAATCTGAATGGTGTGCTAGAAGAGCACGAGCAAGTTGGGATATTCCATCGCCTATAGGATACAAATTAAAATGGGATAATAATGCACATGCGGCCAACACAAGTTGGTTGTTTTGTATGTTATCTTTTAACGCCCGAACGGCCACAGAGGGCGCACCACACTCAGAAAAAATAGAAACAGTGACTTCATCTGTGCAGTAATAATGTATAAGAGCACAAATCCAACAAACGGTTTCAATCCAAGTTGGGTGATGATTGGCAAATTCTACTAAGGCCTCAACCATGTGCTCGGTCTCATCGGGTGACACGGAGGCGGAGACACACGTCTGCAAGAGATAGCACATCGTTTGGGCCGAACTCGCCTCGGTGGAAGTGGGAAAACGCTTCATAAGCAGAGCAATACGGTCCTCCGCTGTTGGTGCTTGGGCGCACAGGATGGTGTACTCTGGCGAGCTGGCAGAGACAGGGTCGTGCTTCTGCCGCGGGGTACCGGAAATGATTTGGATAAAAAGATTGTCCATATGGTTTTTGGTTTTTTTATTATTTTTAATTGTTGAGCGTTCGCGTTTTTCTCAGTGATTCCCGCTTTGTTTTTTTTTTTTTTTTTTTTTTTTTTTTGGTTTTTTTTTAGTATTCTTGCGGTGGTTGTTGTTTGCTTGTTCTTATTTCCTTTTTAACTTTTCTTCTTTCCGTGTGTTCGTCTCTTTCGCCCCTGTTGCCGCCGTTGATGCTGCTCAGAAAAGACCCTAAGAGGAAATAGGAATTTGAATGTTGACGTACTAATGTGTTTTTTATTTTCAAACCTTTCATGTGTGTGTGCACATGTGATTTCAAAACAGTGAAGGCAACAGAGACAGAAAACAAGAGTAGAAGGAGTGGAAAAAAAAAGGGATTGGTAAATGTCAAGAAGAGAGTAACAAAGGACGCTGCAAGCACGCGCAGTTAAACCACCCAATCCACCCAAACAGCAACACACAACAAAGTAGAAAAAAAGGTAACAATCAAAAAGGCGAAATTCATGAATCCATAATGTGCAAATGAGGCGGTTCATGCCCCTCTGGAGAGACTGGAAGAGGCCCGCGGGGAAATAATTCGGGTGATAAGTGTTCGCCTTGGAGAAGGTGACTGCTCGCCGCTATGAGACACCTTGCCCGTTCAAACCTAGAATTGCGCTTGGCCTTCAATTCATAATGAAGCACAATTTCGTCAATTAGCGCGTTCCATGAACCACATCGATCTCCAACGTCTATGATTCCCCCGTGTGGCAACAAAGCACAACGCGTAGGTAAGCCCCGCAGACGATGGAGAGTCCTATTATAAGCCCAGTCAAAGTCAATAGGGAGAGGCGGAAAGAATCCCTTCTTAATCGCCACAAACATATCGCTTACATAAAAAATACGCGAGTAGGAATGATAAAGACACACCATATGAGACGTGTGACCAGGACACTTGATCGCCACCCAATCGTGGAATCCCAGTGGAAGAGGGGTTCCATCGTCCAAGCGTAACGCCCCCACAGGCATTTGCCAATATGGGCCCAACAATCCCTTAGAAAACAAAAAAGAGCCCTCACGTACTTTACGACCCAATCGAGCAGCCACAAGTTGAGATAAATGAGCCTCATAAATTTGCGCAATCCGCCCCTTCACGCCACGATAGCACTTCTCCATCCCACTTGGGCATGCAACCGGAATGCCACAGCGCTCATACCCTTTAGATGCCCCTGCATGATCAATGTGGGAATGTGTAGATACAACCAAACGCAGCCTCTCTGAGATCCGCTGCTTTTTGAACTTCCCGGCGTCCATCACCTCTTCCACATAAAATCGAACGCGTTCCAAATCACTGGGAAACCCACTGTCAAGAAGGAGTAACTTCCCCTGCTCTGGGTACTCGACAAGGTATAGGGCCGAGATATACCCTGGGATACAATGTATTTTCATTGGCCCACCGTCAACCGTGCGAGTCAAAACGAAGCTAGCTGATATCTCATTGCCTGATCCGCGGAATCGAGCAGGCGATCCAATGTACGTGAAAAAAAAGACACGACAACGCTGCATGCCTGCCAATGAACAGAAGAAAACAAAAACAAAAATAAAAATAAAAAAATGGAAAAGGAATAGAAAGAAAGGGGCACAGCTATACAGAACAAGCAAAAAATGAAAAACATTCCCGTCATCCCAGTCACGCACACTGACAAGTTCGACCGCGGAACATCCTTGAAAAATCCTTTAAATGACCCATCCCCCTCATTTTATTCTTTTTTACTTTTGATGCTCCTCGTAAAAATCCCACCTCGAACATAACCAAGTTTTTTTTTTTTTTTTTTTTTACTTCATCTTCTTGTTGATAAGAGGATTTCCTACCACTGCTGGAATCATCATTAAAAATACGAAACAAAAAAAAAAAAAGAAGAAAAAAACACTCTCACGGTCGCCTCTCAGAAATTACTAAGTGCTTTTTCAACAAACGGCGTCTCATCAACAAGCAATTCCTTCGCCAGCCTTAGAGCACGATCCTTTGTCAGAAGGGCGGCAACAATAGCAAGTCCAAATGCAATAGCCGTGCCTGGCCCCTTGCTTGTCAAACACTTTCCGCACCGAACCACGGGATCTGTGGACCAATGCACATGTGAGGGAATCTTTTCCTTCATCGCAGGGTAGCAAGTAACCGTCTTCACACCCTCCAGCATCCCCATTGGGGCCAAGGCCGAAACGGGGGAGGCACAAATGGCACCATACCACTTCCCCTGTGAACGCATTTCCTCCAAAATTTGCTTGAGATGCGCATTTTTGCCAAGATGATCAGCCCCTGGGAGTCCACCAGGTAGGAACACACCGTCGTACGCAGCGGCCGACTCGTCCTTCAGGAGCGAGTCGGTAGTTATTTTCAGCCCCCTGGACAGAATAAGGTTTTGACTCTCCATGACGGAAGCCACGGTCACCTGAATTTCCGCTCGGCGCAAGATGTCGGTAATGCAGGTCAGCTCAATTTCCTCTGTGCCATCGGCCGCAGGAACAAGCACTTTCTTCGTCATAGTTTTTCTTTTGGTTTGCTGTTTTTGAATTTGTTGTAATGCTGTAGAATTATTATTAGTATTATTATTTTCCACTCTATGTGTTGTGGCGGTAATCCATGCAGCAACAGCAGCAAAAAAGAAAAAAAGCAAAGAAAAACGTATTGAAATAATAGAATGGGGAGATGGTGGTAGATAATGGAAAAGAAGAGACAGAGTCTCACACAAACACATTCTGTCATGACGCAAAATCCAACGTGTCTTCACTTCCATTATTGGACTCAAGGAGCTGTCAAATGCTCCGCCGACAGTACAACAGAGATATTACCCCCAACGGGAAGTGCGCATACGCAAAAAGAGGGGCCGTCAGCGGAACTCGAATCAAGGGGTAGTACATGCCCCAGAACATGTACCAAATCGCCCAATTTGATGTATCTTTTGGCAAAGGACGCCAGTGTAGCCCCATAACAGCGCACCTGTACGGTAACTGGCCTTGATGAAGGCAAAAAGGGCACATTGTACTGCACCAAAAAACGAGCATGTGGTCCATTTTCATCGACAGAGGTGACATTAGTCTCTTCGATAGAACCCTCTCCGCCGTGCATTTTTGCCACCGAGAGAACTTTTCCAACCAAGGTTACTACTGCAACGGTTCCCGGAGAGTTCAATTGGGGAAGTGCAGAAAGCCTTCGTGACGAATCCCCCGCGGGGGTGAAGTGCTGTGGAGATTTCTCCTGTATCAACTCCGCACTGGAAAGATGCAGTGCCGCAGGAGGTGAGACAACATAGCGGGCATGGCGCCGCACCTCTCCTTTCTTCGCTTCCTCCGCCTGGGACAACGCGGCCTGATCTCTGGCCTCCTGCACTAGCCGTTGAAGGTGTTGTTGCTTGGAAAGCTCTGCAAGAATATCGGCTTCTTCTGCAGTGGCAGTTTCTACTGGAGTGGCCGTCGTACCGCCGCCATTCATTTTTTTGGAGGATGTCGATGTCTCCATTTTCAACTGATTATTTCGTTGCGTTATGTCGCACGCGTCCAGCTCGGAGAAGATATCATGGAGGAGGGAATCACTATTGAAGCGCTGGGCAACGCCCGCAAAAAACAACCTCCAGGGAAGTAACCTGCGCATGCACTGGACACATGCAAAAAAAAAAAACCAGCGTAAGAAAGAGGAAACAGTGACCCCAACAAGTTCAAATGAGAAGGCCACGCCATCAACTTCCTGTGGCTTCCACAAAAATGGGGCAGCACGTAAAAAAATGCGAAGCAAAACGTGCCCACACCCTATCTCAAAAGAAAAAAAAAATCGATAATGTAGAAAAAAAAGCAAAGCGCTTCAAGGTACCCTTCCTTCAAACTCCATCGGTACATCCTTGTCGACCTCCCATGCGCATTGTTTCATCCAGCGGTTAATCACCCGCAGCTTTTCATTCACATAAGCAAGTTCATTTTTCCTTACTTCAAGGTCACGATAGGCATGCTTTAATTCCTTTACAGAATTGTAGTCACACATGGAAACGTCCAACTGCCTCTTCAATTTATCGTTAGTCTTTTTCAGTTGAAAGTGTTCACTTCCCAAAGATAAGGCTTTCCGCTTCGCATTGTCGGAAAAATCCCCCGTGGATTCCACTCTATCCTCAAAACCCTTATCGTGACCCTCATTATCCTCCCTCTGAAAAGGATTTGCACTCAAATCGCTCTGATATGCCGACTCCGCCTCGCACACCAGACGCTCAAATAGGCGCTGCTTGTTTTTCCACACCTCAAGCTCATCGCGCAATTCCTGGAGGCTTCCAGCGCAGTTTTCAACAGTTTTCTTCGAATCCCTTTCTACTGCCATGCACGCCTCCTGAAATTGGATATCTCGTTGGCGCCGAAGATGCACCTGGTCAAAACCAAAGCGACTCAAGCCAGACCAAATTGTACAAAGACACGAGTCACAGCGGTCAATTGCCACCTTTGCGGAAGGGAAAAAAATTTGTGGGTGATTTGTGTCGGCTTCACCGTCTTCCGAATCAAAGGAGTCGCTGTCATTACTTGTCTTCTCTAAATCTTCCCACACACTATTGCTGTTCACGGCAACACTAATTTTTCCAAGTTTGTGAAGCGAAAGACGAGAACATGCAGCAAGGCACTCCATAGTTTCTTCTGCTTTCTTGAGTAGTGCGCACTTTTCCTTCAAATTCTCCACTTTCTTCGTGATAATCAAGTACTCCTCAAAAAATGGATCACACTCCGCCTTGTTGGAACCGTTCGACGCTATTTGTATGCTATCGTTTCTTTCCTTTATGTCAATATCCTGCTGCATCAATCCAATTTGCATATTCATCCCGTGGAGTATCTGTTGGAGTTCATTATGGTGGTTGTTCAGCTTCTGCAGAGTTTGCTTGACATCGCTTTCAAACAATTCAGTACGATGAATAGCTTCAGAAATTTGTGATAACTGCTTCGATACACGCTCAGCCTCCAAAACTCCACGCTCTAGCCATTCCAGAATATTTCTCTTCTCTTCCTTAACCTGCTCAATCTCGCTAAGCATTTTCTGCATTGTCTCCGACTTGTTGAGTAAAACTGGTGACTGCTGGGAACGGTACTGTAAGAGCTCTTTTTCGGCTGCTTGGCGCTTGGCAGTCTCTGTACATACTTTTTGTTCGAGATCCGTCACCCTACTGTTCAATGCCTTGCGACCAGAACAAATTACCATCACGCACCCTAGCTGTGGAACAAGTTTATACACTAAAAAAAAAAGAGAAAAGAAAAAAGAAAAAAAAAACAGCAAAACACTGAGTGTTTTTGAGAGAGAAAAAAAATTTGGTAACAGAGAGAATGTGACTTGGACTATCTCGGACACATAAATACACATTGATAAGAGTGCAAAAGACGCTTTCATTTGGGAAGCAACCCTGCCTTGACGTAGTCCAATCTTTGCTTCTTTGTTAACATCTGCTCGTCGATAAGGTCCATGCGAGGTTTTGTTAGTGTGTTCAGCTCCTTCCCTATGTTCCACCTTGATGGACTACTAAGCTCAAACACAGAGGGAAAGGACTTTACCCTCACCGTTGACCCGCTTGTGGCGTGCTGCAAGGTGTACACTTGCAGTTTCGATACGAAAAACTTTCCGGTCCAATCGCCTGTTATGTAGTTCTCCTCTGGCAAAAAATATGTCTGACTCTTTGCCGTCATAAAGCTCCAAAAGTACGGCGCGCTTAAGTTCATCGCGTGAGTATTTTTGATGTGTGGCCGGCGAAGAAAGGGAAACTTCCGCTGCCCGCGGCGAGCCAAATAGAAGCCAAACGCGGACTTTGCCATTTTTAAAAAGCGCTTCTGGTTGTTGACAAAAACACCAGCTACCATTGCGGTGCTTGGCGCCACATGAAGTGTGGCAGGACAACAGCGGCGAAGCATGCTTCTTCTCTGTGTATTCTCATTCACCTTCCCACCACCAAGTCGTTTAAATTAAATAAAAATAAAAGGAAAACACCAATATTCTTTTTTTTTTGTTGATGTCGTCGTTGTTTTTTCTCAAATTTGTTGTAATCCACCAAATCGATAAATAAATAAATAAATAAAATTGGCGATAACAGTAAAAACAAAATGCCCTCCCAAGCATCCATTTCCAGATGTTTTTGCCTCCCAAAAACCAGGGGTGGAAAGACAACAAAACAATAAGGAAAAAAGATGGAACATACATCCTCCTATGGTTCAGCTTCTAATTCCAAAAATGGCTTCCCATAGACACATACGCACACGCACAAGCACCATGGAAGCAGCTTGGTGAGGCGGTAGAAGCATAAATACACCATATACCTTTATAAGAAAAAAGACTCCCACTCCCCACTCCCCGTTCCCAAATATATATTTATATTTCAAAATAGAGGCATCATACAGAAATAAAAAAACTTAGGGAAAAAGCTTTGTCACGATAAGGCTTAAAATATGTTTGCGATAAGTGTTTCTGCATTTAAAACGAGTTTTTGAGACGTTTATTCCTTCCTTCAACGCATAAACGATAATAACTAAAAAAAAGAAGACTTCCCTCAATTCATTGCTTTTCACTCATTCCACTTTTTCTCTCAGCTTTAACGGCAAGTTAATGATGGCATCCTCAATCTCGTTTGCCTTCGGATCACTGAGATTTTGTGTGATCTGCTTCTGCGCCGCAATGACCTTGGGTTCAGCTCTGTAGCGACTCAAAATGGTTGCCTGCCCAGTCAAAAAGCTTTCTCTCTTTAAAGAGGCTCCAGTAAGCAAAACCTCCTGATATTTTACCCTCACACCACGGAAATTCCGCTTGCACAGAGAAGTTAACTCGTAGTGCACAGCATCGATAACTGCGGCAGATGCAGCAATCGCCTCCTCGCTATTGGTGTGGCGCCCAGTTATACAAATGTACAGGTATTGACCTTCTTGTTTCATAATGCCGCGAAGAGGAATATCTGTTTTTGTCGTAGCATCCTTCACTCCTTTGGAACCAAAAGCACCATACTTCAAACGGCTTTTCCCGAATACCAAAAAGGACGCGTCTACCCAGTTCATAACCAAGTGTCGTGGATCCTTCGAAGGTAAATGTGAAAAGGGAACCAGCCTCGTTTGGAGAGAAGAAAAAAGAGTCGGTGGATTTGCGTTGAGTTTATATTGTCTTGCAACACCGTCTCCATTGCAAGAGATCATGTACGATAGATAGTAAATCAAACAATCAGACATGCGCGCCGAGAAATGAGATGGGGAAATCACGGCAACTTCGGCTCCCAGAGGCAATCCCAAGCCCATGACACAATATAACTCTTGTACAGTTTTTAAGTCATTACCCACTTGTGGCAGCAACTTTGCGTTGACAATCTGAGTAACATCACCTGTCACAATACCCTGACCCCATGTGGTCTGGCAACGGCTTAACGCAGAGTAATCAAAGAACATAACTTCGCGATCTTTGAGGAAAGGCGTTCCATTTGGCACCCTTGTTAGAGAGTTTGGGCACATGAATAACGAGTAATTCACAAGTAGGTTGTTCGGATCCAAGACGACAACTCCATCGTGTGGAAGCGGTTTAGAATCACCAAGACGTGGCAAATACTTGGGTTCAATAATGGCGTTAGGAAGAGCAATAATAACCCCACGGGAAAAAAGTTCACGAACCACGTAGTTTTCAGTAAAAACACCATAGCTCGTCTTTGAGTCCAGACATAAGTGGTCGGAAATTAAGGACCTAAGTTCTTTTTCTTGCATTGCCCATCGAACCTTCCTCTCACGAAGCAAACAGGTAAGAAGGGTCACAATGCCTTGTCGCAAACGTTGTTGTGCTTGTAGAAGATGTGAAGTTTTTTCAGCTGAGCTTTCCAATAATTCGTCTCCAAGCATATAAGTTAGGTGAGATGCGGTGTCCTTTGATGATGGCAAAAGACTGCTTGGACGATTGGAGTACAGTTGAGAAACAATAGTTCCCAAAAAGTTGTTCAATTCTTTAAAATTCCTTGGTCCCTGGTCCTTTTTTGTGCTCAAAACTGACCAGTCTTTTGTGCTCACAGCAAAGTTGCCAATACAGACAAGACCTCGATTATCCTCGCCACGCAACCGAAAAAAAGTGTCACCAAGTAAAACAGCAATTCTGTTAATGTGTATTAATACTGCTGAATCTCGAGCATCTTTGAGAGAATCTTTTCTGGTACCAATCAAGCAAAATCCGATCTTGACTGCATCTCCACCGATATCCTTCGAGTATGCTCGATGACATGCAGCATGAAGAAGTGTGAGGTGTTTTTCCAGGTCCTGCTTCACCTCCTCAACCGGTTTTGTAAGGTCGTAAACCAAACAATATACCACACCCTTCGAGGGCAAAAAATAGGGGGGAATACCACGCCAAAAAACAGAATCGCTTGGAAGATCCAATAAGTCAATGTAAACTTTGGCGGGATCAACGACACCACTCTTAGAGCTTTTCGAGATGCCAATGGAATTTAAGAACCCACCTGACTGTTGTTGTTGAGGGGCATCCAAATCGCGAAACTGAACATATGTCTTATACCAGTCGTTTCTTGAACAATAAGCATCATCCACAGAAATAGAAGTAAAAGTTGGATGAACTGTTGGCGTAAGAACCTCCGGCGTGTTCCGAATCATTGGAGGAGAAGAAGTTGCAAGACACTTTACAACGCTAGATTTGCCTCCATTGGGAGCACCAATAAAAAAGAATCGGTACTTCAGCATACGTCTATACTCGTCAAGATCAGTAGTCAGTGAGGCAAGAATGGATTTGTGCGTGTTTTGTATTGCCTGAGTTCCTGGAAAATACGGAATCTTTAACACACTCTTTATAAATGCCGGAATTCCCTCACTGTCTCCAAAAACGTCAGCTTCTTTATCATCCTCATCGTCATCCTCCTCCACTTGATGACGGGATAGGGCCAATTCAGCCTTCATTGAAAATACTTCTTCCTCAAGATGCTTCTTAGTTTGTTTTAGCATTTCATTTTCATTTTTTAGTTGACGAACTTGCGCGGGGTTTAGCCTGTCATTACCTCTCGCCTCTTCGGTTTCCTTTTCCCTCGTCATGGCATCCTTTTCGGTACGAACATAGGCCAATTCTGCCCGCAATTCTCTAATTGTATTCATCAGATCTTGAATCCGTTTATTGGCATCTCCTGGAATCACTGAGGAAAGGGATTT
>NW_001849457.1:136492-141724 GCF_000209065.1 Trypanosoma cruzi
GTTAGCTGGTTGGACCCCCAAAGATCGTATTTGCTTCAATAACGCTTCAGAATAAGCAGTAAGTTCCTTATTTTCTTGTTCCAATGCCTCCTTCTGCGTCTGATATGACTGCTTCACAACAAGATGGTTCTTCTTTAGTTTATTTTGAACATCTGCAGAACTTTGACGGATTTTATCGATTTCATCTTCATAAGATGCAACAAGAGCATCTTTCTGAAATCTTATTTCCTTATCCATATTTCTTTTCAAATCTTCGTACAACCCCTTGTAACGAGTCACTTCCTCATTATGTAACTCCTGAATCTCAGAGATGCGGAGTTGCATATTCTCTTCATACATGGACTTCACACTCTCAATACGTCGTTCAAACTCCTTCTTGAATTCGGGATTAGAAGGAGAACCTGATAGTGCCCCAATATCATTCCCTTCCATCTGTACTCGTAGTTCATTCATCTCCATCGATATACGTCGTGCCTCCGCTTCAGCCTCTTTTGCTTTCAATTTGAACCTTTCCTTCTCTTGTCGTTCCTGGGAAACCTGACGTTGAAGTTCAGCTATATCTTTACCCATATTTGTAGCCGATGCCGCAGTCTCATTCAATAACGATTGTTGTTCTCTTTCCAAAGACGTCCTCAATTCTTCCTCATGACGCTCTTCAAGTGCCTGTCGTTGTTGATACTGTTGTTCCTCCATTAATTGATTTTCCTCTTCATTAGACCTAATAAGCTCTTCAATCTGTTCCTTCGTTGCACCCGAAGCGAGTAACTCATTCAACTGATCTTGCTGAACCTTTTTAATTCTAGCCCATTCTGCCTGGAATGCAGCCTCAGCTTCCTCACGTTCCAATTGTCGCCGGGTCGCCTCCACTTCGAGTGTATTAATACGACCTTCCGCAGCAGTTAACAACTCCTGTAACTTTGCAGCCAGTTTCTTATAATCAATATTTACAGCAAGTTTAGCATTCGTCTTCACTGCCATTGCACGAGATCCAAAATAGAGTGTACCCAATGTTTCGTGCATGTGTTCACTACTTGGACCTGCAGTAAGGATAATACTGCATTTTGCACGCCCACCGATAGCATCCTCAAGCATACGAGTTAATTTTGCATTACGCCAGGGAATGTGTTCTGAACGATCCGATAAAGCTTGAACAACGTTTCCAAGAGAAAGAAGAGATGCGTTAATGGTTTTTGCCTCCAATGCCATTTGACCTTCTTGAACACCAGTTTTACTAAACCGTTCGTACCCGGCAAGGTCAATAAGAAACAGTTTTCCACTTCGAACTTCACCACCTGGATCGTCTTTTGGAACTGATTTCACCTGAATAAATAAAGCCGCATGTCCGCGAGAACTTTCCGGATTCATCTTTGTAGCAGTAATTACTCGATATTGATTACCATCATCATAAAGCCGACGAAAGTCTTCTTCGTTCTTTACTGCATGCTCCACAATCCCAGGAAATGAAACTCCATTTTTATCTCGGTTGATTTTCAATTCTGGGGCTTCTGGATTAAATAGATCCTGTAATTTGTCAACGTAAATCTGGATAAAGGAGAAAACAATGGTAAAGCTTCTTTCGGAATCACTTTCCACGGAATCAAAAATCGCTTTCATAGCACGTGGAATAATGCCCATATTATTTGGGCTAAAGTTACACATAGTGAACGATTTTCCAGTTCCGGTTTGGCCATATACCATTACAGTCCCCCAATAACCTTTAAAAACATTACCAATGACAGGTTCTGCCACCCTAGTATAAATATCGCCTTGATCTACATCTCCATTGAAGATGTAGTCATAAGTGTATGTTTTTGACTCCAATAGACAGGTTTTGTTGTCCGATTGAATATCAAGCAAAAAATGCGTTCCATTTGCAGGATCAATCTCCCCCTTTTTAGGAGGGCGAATGCGGAGAAACACCATAATACGGTTGGGTTCCTCATTCTTATTTTCTTCCTCACCCATAATTTCGATAATTTTTTTTTTCCCTTAAACAGAAGTAATGGACAATAGCTACAGACCTCCAAATTTACCAGAAAACAAATGAAAACAACAATAAAAAAAAAATAAAGCATATAAAAAAATTAGAAATAAAATAAATATTTTTGGGGGATTGCTGCGAAATAAAATTATTTTTAATTGCTGATTTAATGCAATTGCTTTCTCTCAAGAGGAGGAGAAATCAGAAAGAAAAAAAAAAATAGAGGGAGAGGAAAAGAACAAAAAGGGTAAAAATAGTACAAAATTTATGTCCATTATTTTTGGCTGCTTCGAAAAGGAATTATTATTGTGCCGTTTTATTCGGTGGAGTAAATAATGCCCAATACTGATGCCGTTCGGAACACTAAGGCAAAATTAATCTCATGTCTGCACCAAGAAAAAGCATACGTAAAAAACATTTGCCGAAGAAAATGATGGTATCCAATGCCCCTTCACTTTTGTCTGTCGCGGAGAATAAGAATCTCACTTTGCAAGATCCAAACCCAACTTCCTGCCTATTCATCTACAATTTGTAAGTGAAAATTTTATGAAAAAGCCATAAGTAAGGGAAAAAAATCATAGATAATATTAAGATTATTAATTGGAAACAGGCAAATAAAATCCTTAAAAGACCATATTATTTAAATACCTCAATTTTCATGTGATAAAACCCAACAAAGAGCCATTTCTCCGTTTTATTCCCTCTCTTTTCTCTCTCTCTCTCTCTATTTATCCCCCTCTTTCATTCTCTCTTTTATTGGGGTGATTGGGATGGCTCTTTTCATTTTACCCCATCATTCTTAAAAAGAAAAAATAAAATAAAACCAGAAATGTGCGCGCAAGCTTAGATTCCCCATTTTCCCCTTTCTTTTCATTCGCCTTCGCCGGCGACACCAACTTGGGGTGCTCGCAGTATACGTTCCTTAATCTTGTATCCAACTTTTAGAACAATAGAAATGTGGCCGCTTGGAAATTCGGAGCTTGCAGGCGTTTTGATAAGGGCCTCATGAATGTTAGGATCAAACTTAGAACCCACCTTGACATCCAGCTTCTCAATCCCATGTTTTGCTAAATTGTTCAGCAGCAACTTGAGAGAAAGTTTGACACCCGTGTGAATAGAACTCAAATTTTTATTACTTTCAATTTCCTCAGCAGAAACCTTTGACATAGCCTCAAGACCTTTTTCAAGAGTATCCACAACCTCCAGCATGTCTTTGCCAAAAGATGATATTCCATAACTTCTCGCTTTCTCAACATCATCGCGTCCAATACGACGGGCATTTTCAGCATCTGCAGCACGATATAGTACTTCCTTTTTTAGTTCGGATATATTCTCCCTCGCAGATTCAAGCTCCCTTTCCAGTTTTGCAAATGTCTCCTCTTTTAATTGAGATCCCTCTGTTGCCTTCTTAGTGTCGGTATCTTCTTTTTCCTTAACTTCCTGATTCGAACACCATGCACGAGGGGTTCTGTACGAGACAAGGGCCCCTTGACCAAAGAAAGAGGCACCCCTTAAACGAAAGGCACGCATTATTTGAAAACACTCTATAAATATATATAGAAAAAAAAAAAAAAAAAAAGAATTATTGTGATAGAATATATATATATATATATCCTCTCGGAAATGTAAATGTTAAAGATTAATTTCAAATATATATATATATATATATATATATATATATATCAAGGTGGTAACAAAAGATCTAACTCACTCATTTCAACTGCCGTCATTAGCGATTCCCGCCGCAAAAAACACCATGCAAAACGAAAATGCCGCATTTGTTCCTTCGAGACAAAGTCAGCGTTCCGTATCCCAACATCATTGCGCTTAAGAAACACAGGTATGGAAGTCAGAAAAGCGTAATTAAAGGTCTGCAAAGATATATCGTTAAACACAGGAGTCAAGACACCCGTCCTAGAATCTGTTACGGAGACTTCTACAGATGTTCCCCGACAGTTGTGCTGTGCTAACACAGGAAGTATTGGTTCATCAAAAACAGGACTAACGTTATCACTAGCAGCAATCTGTCGCTTAGAAACGATCTTAACCACATGTTCACCTCCATCAGGATCAAGAAACTTCACAAAATATTTGTCACATCTGCCCTGAATAAGACCTCCGCAGCACTCAAAAAACTCGGCAATTGGTGCACATCCTGTGGACCCCTTGAGATTACAAAGAACCTTTTCTCCTTCTCTCCCGTGTTCCAAAGCAGTAAACACAATAACACCACCGGCGTTTGGGGACAAAGCCCAACGGAACTCAATTCGGCGTAGCTCTTGCAAAAAAAACGACCAATTTTTCACAAGTAGAGGTTTTTGAATAAAGCCATACTTCTCAAAACAGATTGACTTTGCTTCGTATTCGTCCATCGCCGGAACCACTGGAACACCGCTTGTTTCTGTATCGTTTTTCGCGTTTTCTCCACCAAGCCTCATACGCCTCCTACGCCGACTTTCAAACGCGGGTAAAAAACCAATTTCAGGTACAATTCCGCGTGTGCCGACGATAAGAAATCGAGCCAGGTACAAGTGAGAAATGCCAATATGTAGAAAACGACGCATCTCTTCATAAGAAAAATAAAAAACAGAATAATCTTCTGAGCAGCTGGCCGGATCCCGAGTTTATCAATCACAGAAAACAAACAAGGTAAGAATAAGAAAGGAATGTATGGAATAGGAATGGATTCACCATTATACCCTCAACGTGTAACATCAAATAAGTGTATATATTTTTTATTTATTTATTTATTTATTTATTTATTTATTTATTTATTTATTACGAAGTGGCAGACTTTGGGTCCTCCAACCACAAGACCCCGCCGCTCCCCTTCGCAAGTTCCACCCCTTCACCAAGTCCTGAACTGCAAACACACGACCGCGTGATACGCCGTCTGCGGGGCTTTCTGCAGACCGCACGTAGGCAAAGAATGCCTGTATTCCGCAAGAGTCCAAAAACCCATGTATCCGTCGCAGCCTCCACGTCATGGCGTGTGTTTTCGAGCTGCCTTTATTCGCAGCGAATTATTGCCCATCCAAACGTCCATGGTGGATGGCAGGATGGCGGGAAAGGCCGATAAGGCTAAGCGTACCGCGCGTGCCTCGGCCTGCATGATAAGAAAAGGCTTCCTCTCCTATTTTCATCCGGCAATTCCAACGTCGCCGGAGTCTGAAATAAAAAAGGCGCCCCATCCCTGGAGCGATGCATCCGCGATGATGGCGGCTGATGACTTTTCGGCGGGCTCGATGATT
>NW_001849458.1:0-1175 GCF_000209065.1 Trypanosoma cruzi
CGTAACATAAACGCTGAGTTTAAAAGGAAAATGACGCTTTGAGGACTCTCAGTGACGCACACGAGGGAGAGCTTGTTAGGGCCCGGTGTGAGGTGGCTCACCTTTATTCAATAATTGCCACGCTTTCCGCCAAATGGCTTGAGCATGGCACATCCAATGTGTCAACGATTCATCAAATTTCCCTTGACGGTGACGTCTGGGAAGATATTTTGAGTAACTACCCCCAGGAGCTTCTGCGAGCACTCACTTCCGATGTGATTGCCTGTTGTGGAGCCCATGCAGAATGTGTCTCTGGAGTTACGTGCTCGCACGGAAGGCTTCAAGCCGAGTTCAGCGTGACACACAGCGCAGACCGTCGTTCAGAGGCTATTGATGAACTCATATCATTGTACCAATTTTCCCTGACAAGATCTCTCTGCACATGGCAGAACATAATGGCGCCACCTGATACCGAATACCAAAAGACCGTTTCACTTCAAACGCCACTCTGTCAGGATAAGCTTGTTGCTTCTTCGTATGACGAGAAAATGGAGGATCTCATAAGAAGAAATGAGGATCTACAGGCCTTGTTAAAAGACTCTCGCTGCTCGATGGAAAAAATGCAATCGGTGGTGGCAACAATTACAGATAGGAACAATCAGTGGGAGCGTGAGATTACGGAGAGACAGCATCAGATTGTTCTGCTTCAAGCGAGTCTGGATGAAGCCAATAGCAAAAGAACCTTTGCAGAAAACAGAATTGCAGATTTACAGCGCACGGTGGAAAACCTGCAGAATCAGCTAAATGTCCTGGAAAATGCTGAAACGGATTACAAGAACGAGATATACAAGCAAACAACTAAAAAAGAACCTCTCGACGCGCGCGCCAAGAATGACTCACCTAGTGAGGACTTCCTCATAACTCAAATAGGCAAGTTGAACCCCGTCGAAAAAGAAACGAGTGCTGCAAAACAGCTCACCGGAACCAAAAAGCAAGAAAAAGCAGGGGAACAGTATGATCTTGAAAAGCCAAATACGCCATATATCAATTATAAAACTACGAAAAATTATGTTTTCACAAGCTCCGGTACCAAACAAGAAAAATCGACATCCAGGACAAAAAATATTAGCTGTACTGCCGAACCTCACTAAAGCAAAACAAAAAGGTAGAAGATACTTCAGCTTTAAAAAGGGAAG
>NW_001849458.1:1275-46575 GCF_000209065.1 Trypanosoma cruzi
TGTGTTGCCCGAGCCACAAGAAACCGAGCAGCTGCAGCGTGCGAATGATTCGCCCCGCGCACCGCTCGATGAGCCACCCCTGACAAAGGAGGGGCTGGAGTCGGAAGAGGAGGCCGCACACCAACTGATGGCGGAGGATGAATCCGAAGCCATGACGGCGGCGTTGGGTGAGGCCTCCGGCAAGCCAGAGGCAGCAGAATTGCAACGGCAGCTTGATGCGCTTCGCCGGCAGAAGGACAAGCTGCGACTGCAGCTTAGGGAGGCGCGCCGTGGACAGGAGAAGCTGGACATCCTGCGTCGACACAACGAGGATCTGCAGTCTAGGCTAAATGATGCGCGCCGTGGACAGGAGAAGCTGGATGCCCTGCAGCGACACAATGAGGAGTTGCAGTCGCAACTGTGTGAGGCGCGTCGTGCGGAGGAGGCGTTGGAGGATGCCCGCCGCCAAACCAGGCAGTCGCAGAGGCAGGTTGAGGATTTGCGCCGCTCTGAGAAGCGCCTGAGGGAGGCTTGTGAAGCCACTAGGGCAAGGGAAGAGGCGCTGATGCAGAAACTGCGTGCAGCCGAAAATGCGATTGCTGTGGCGAGGAAACATGAGGATGCCGTAAAGCAGAAGGCACGCGGCATCATAAATGCGGTGAAAACAGAGTACCAGCGACAACCATTTGTGTTGCCCGAGCCGCAAGAAACCGAGCAACTGCAGCGTGCGAATGATTCGCCCCGCGCACCGCTCGATGAGCCACCCCTGACAAAGGAGGGGCTGGAGTCGGAGGAGGAGGCCGCACACCAATTGGTGGAGGAGGATGAATCCGAAGCCATGACGGCGGCGTTGGGTGAGGCCTCCGGCAAGCTAGAGGCAGCAGAATTGCAACGGCAGCTTGATGCGCTTCGCCGGCAGAAGGACAAGCTGCGACTGCAGCTGAGGGAGGCGCGTCGCGGACAGGAGAAGCTGGACATCCTGCGCCGACACAACGAAGATTTGCAGTCTAGGCTAAATGATGCGCGTCGCGGACAGGAGAAGCTGGATGCCCTGCAGCGACACAATGAGGAGTTGCAGTCGCAATTGTGTGAGGCGCGTCGTGCGGAGGAGGCGTTGGAGGATGCCCGCCGCCAAACCAGGCAGTCGCAGAGGCAGGTTGAGGATTTGCGCCGCTCTGAGAAGCGCCTGAGGGAGGCTTGTGAAGCCACTAGGGCAAGGGAAGAGGCGCTGATGCAGAAACTGCGTGCAGCCGAAAATGCGATTGCTGTGGCGAGGAAACACGAGGATGCCGTAAAGCAGAAGGCACGCGGCATCATAAATGCGGTGAAAACGGAGTACCAGCGACAACCATTTGTGTTGCCCGAGCCACAAGAAACCGAGCAGCTGCAGCGTGCGAATGATTCGCCCCGCGCACCGCTCGATGAGCCACCCCTGACAAAGGAGGGGCTGGAGTCGGAAGAGGAGGCCGCACACCAACTGATGGCGGAGGATGAATCCGAAGCCATGACGGCGGCGTTGGGTGAGGCCTCCGGCAAGCCAGAGGCAGCAGAATTGCAACGGCAGCTTGATGCGCTTCGCCGGCAGAAGGACAAGCTGCAGTCTACGCTTAGGGAGGCGCGCCGTGGACAGGAGAAGCTGGATGCCCTGCAGCGACACAATGAGGAGTTGCAGTCGCAACTGTGTGAGGCGCGTCGTGCGGAGGAGGCGTTGGAGGATGCCCGCCGCCAAACCAGGCAGTCGCAGAGGCAGGTTGAGGATTTGCGCCGCTCTGAGAAGCGCCTGAGGGAGGCTTGTGAAGCCACTAGGGCAAGGGAAGAGGCGCTGATGCAGAAACTGCGTGCAGCCGAAAATGCGATTGCTGTGGCGAGGAAACACGAGGATGCCGTAAAGCAGAAGGCACGCGGCATCATAAATGCGGTGAAAACGGAGTACCAGCGACAACCATTTGTGTTGCCCGAGCCACAAGAAACCGAGCAGCTGCAGCGTGCGAATGATTCGCCCCGCGCACCGCTCGATGAGCCACCCCTGACAAAGGAGGGGCTGGAGTCGGAAGAGGAGGCCGCACACCAACTGATGGCGGAGGATGAATCCGAAGCCATGACGGCGGCGTTGGGTGAGGCCTCCGGCAAGCCAGAGGCAGCAGAATTGCAACGGCAGCTTGATGCGCTTCGCCGGCAGAAGGACAAGCTGCGACTGCAGCTTAGGGAGGCGCGCCGTGGACAGGAGAAGCTGGACATCCTGCGTCGACACAACGAGGATCTGGTTCCTTTTTTTTCTAGTGATGTCGATTCTTCAAGTGAAGGTGATGTCAACGCTTTGCTTGGCTCGATTGATGTTGTTATGAGGAATGATTTTTCGTTGGATGATTCACTTTCTGATATGGATCTTTATGGACTTTGTATGAATTTGGCACGCCTTGTCCTGAGATTGCGTGAGCGTGTGTGTGTCCAGAGGGAGGCGTTGAAAAGGTACTTTGAGTGCCAGGATCGCTTGCGTGAGTCTAATGAGATGCGTATAAGGAGGCTGGAGGAGGAATTTGAGGATTTACTTAAGGATGTAAGAAGGAGAGATAAGAGGGAATAAGTAGACGGTTTTGAGTGCAGTTGTGATTTTTTTGATTGGTTTTTTTAATTTTTTAAAAAGTATTATTATTATTATTATTATTATTATTATTATTATTATTATTATTATTATTATTTTGTGATTAGGAAAATGAATGTGGAATGGGATGTCTTGTTGAGCGATAAATATTTTTTTTTTTTCGGTTGAGGTTTTTGCGATATATATATTTTTATGTATTTATGAGAGACAGCGCTTGGAACGGTGTTGGTTTTTTTTTTTTTTTTTACAGTGGTGTCCTTTGTGTAATGAAGGTGTTTTTTTTTTTTTTTTGCCGTGACTGTGGTTTGTTTGCAATTTCTTTTTTTGAGTTTGAAATTAAATTTGGGTTAAGCATTTATTTTTGTATATATATATATATATATATATCCATATATTTTGCTTTTTATTGTTGCATTGTTGTAGGGAGTGGCATCCGATCACAGTGCTATATATACATCTACATCTACATCTACATATATATATATATTTGTTCCACCTTTGATTGATGATGGACCGCGATGAAGTGTGTCATATGCCCATTCCGTTTGATTGGAGGGATGAGCGTGATGTAGTTCGGCGTGAAAAGATAAAGGGCGTGGGTGTTGTTTCTGGGGCATCGTCTGAGTCTTTGGTCACTGAGCTTGAGCATTTGGATGGCATGTCGTCTTCGGTGTCATCCTTTTCGTGCGCCGTTATCACAACACGCCACACGAAACGATTTGAGGGGGACAACTGGAAGTGTGTGTTGGAAAACCACATGGAGGCGCTCCGCAGTACCTTCGTGTTAGAAGCGGCCATAGCTTGCCATAGGGAACCAGAGGACATTACGGATCTCGAGTTCCGACTTGGCAGCTTATACGTTACGTTCCACGTCTCCCACGACGCGGATGTCGGGGAGAGTGAAATCCAGGAGCGTGTTGATCTGTACCCTTTCCGTGAGGTGTTACGGCTGTATGCGAATCGCGATGCTCCGCCAAACGGCCTGGATGCAGCACTGAAACGCATTTCGGAGCTTGAGGAGGAAATGAAGGAGAAACTGGAGAAACTGCAAGACGAAAATTTGAAGAAGTTGGCTGAGCTTGAAGAAGCAAAGCGGGCGATGGAGGAGACGCTGATGCGGCAACTTCACGATCGGGAGCGGGAGTTTTGTGAAGCACTTGGAAAGTCGCAGGAAGAGCTGCGTGCCAGCGAGGCGGAGAACAAGCGCCTCGAGGAGGAATGGAAAAGGGCGCTCGAGGCGATGAAGCGGGAGCGCCGCCGGCTTGACAAGCATGCAATGCGCCAGAACGAGTTGATTGCGGCCATCATACAGGGGAATAAGAAGGAGATGGAGGCAAAGGAACGGGAATTTGAAGAGAACCTGCTCGAAAAGGATGTCATTATTGAGAACCTGCGCGTCCGGTTGCGCTCAAAAAGTGAACCAGCCAACGGGGAAATGGTTTCGCGTGCTGCGTCTGTGGACGCTGACCGTGCCGAGGAATTTGCGAAACTGATGGGCCGTATGGAGGAGATGGCTATTTTGCTCGAGAAAACGCAGGAGTCGGAGTCGGAGGCGCGTGGGGAGATTCAACGTTTATCCGAAGCACTGAAGCTTTCAGAGGAGGCACGTCAGTCGGACGCAGTCATTTATGAGAACAACTTTCTGGCAATTAAGCAGCAGCTGCAGGCTTTTCGCGACACAAAACTTGCTGAAGACCTTCAAAAGCGTCAAGAGGAGTCCCGTTCTCGCCGTGGCGCAAATCTGAGTAACGAGGAAAGGACAAACGAGACTATTGTGCGTCAGTATGAAACAGCGTTGGAAAACATCATTGGAACTCTACAGGATCGCCTTACGATTCTTCGCGAAGAGTATGCATCTTTTCTGAAGGTGTCCGAAGAGGAGACAGCAAACGAGAAGGAGGTACTCAATGAACACGAACAGGACAGCCAACGCGTGCGTCAAACGTTCCGCACAGCGGCACTTACGTTGCAGCGCGTCTTTTGGAGCACACGCGAGAAGGAGGTGCCGGAGGTCATATCGGAGTTAGATAACGCGGCCGCGGCCGCAGAAAAGTCCAGAGCCGCCGTAAAGGTCACTTTGGCATTGCTGGATTCGCGTCTCCAGTCGTTCAGCGAACAGAAGGAGTGGATGGAGACACACCAGCAGTCGCTAGAGGATCTTCTTGTGTCCCTTCGACAGTTAAACAAACGGGCTTTTGAGCGCCAGCTGTCTCTAATGAACGAGCGGGTGGCAAGGCCTTCCAGCACCCCGTAATAATTGAAGTACGGCTGCTGGATCCATTTAATTCTTTCGTGTTCTTTTGTGTCCTCATTCTTTATTATTATTATTATTATTATTATTATTATCATTATTATTATTATTATTAGTTGGACGATGTTGTTCTTATGTGGCAGCTTCAGAAGGCAGTAAAATGTATCCGTGCATGTGCACAAGTACGATATTCTTTTTGAATTGGGGACGAGGACGTCATGCTGCTTCACCGGCTGTAAAATAGAGTCTCTGTAATGGAATAGTGAGGTGGGTGGGTGGGGTGCAATTATAGATGAGTAAAAGCGGGAAATGGAAACCGAAAAGACGCGAAAAAGGGAGAGAAGTGAAGCCAAAAAAAAAAAAAAAAACGGAGAGCCAAGAAGGGAAGGAATGAGTCCATTTTACACTTATGGACCCATTTTCATTCATCGTTTGCAATGTATTTTGTGAAATGTGAAGTGAACGCTGAGAGACAAGAGCTCTTGCTTAGCAAAAGGAAGAAAAATCGATATTTGTGGAGGCCGGAATGAGTCAATGAACACAGTTAGCTGCATTTTATAATGTTACCATTTGTTCTGAGATTTTTTCCCCCCCCCCCCTGTCTTTGTGAATTTAAGTTATTTTGAAATACACACCCTCAACAAACAAAACAGAAAAAGAATACATCCTTTTCAAACTTCAACGATGCCTGCGTATCCGTCCCGTGAAGAGTACCGCCGTGTTCGCAAGACCGACGGCGAGAAGGAGAAGGGCCAGGGTCCGGAAAACGAGATCCGCGTGACGGCGAAGCATGGTCAGCGCAGCTACATCACGTATGCGATTGCACTCCTCCGTGGCGAGGATGGCAAGGTGCAAAACGACACGATCAAGATCAGTGCCATGGGTGCTGCAATCCACAACGCGGTGAACATTGCGGAGATTGTGAAGCGCCGTGTGGTCGGCCTGCACCAGACGACGGATGTCTCGTCGGAGATAATTCACGACGAGTACGAGGCGATTGATGGGAAGAAGGAGAATATGAAGGTGGAGCGCAAGGTTTCAACCATCCTCATCACGCTCTCTCTCAAGCCGCTTGACCGGAACCATGTTGGATACCAGCCGCCTCTGCCGGAGTCCGAGGTGAAGGAGCAGGACGACCCCGAGCCTGGCGAGTCCGCTGGTGAAAACCGCAACCGTGGTGAGCGGGGGGAACGCACTGACCGTGGCGGTCGTGGCGGCGGCCGAGGCAACAACAGCGGCGGTCGTGGTCGCGGTTATTCACGTGGAGGCCAGCGCGGCGGCAGCAACATCGGCGCGTCCCGCAGTGGCCGTGGTGGCAATGGTCGCGGTGGCTCCCGTGGCGGTCCCGATCGTCGCAATGATCGCCGTGTAGATTGAAGCGGTATTTGATAGGGGGTTATGGGTCAAAGTACATGTGAAAGGAAAGCAAATAAAGAAGAAATCCAACGTCAAAGAGGCATGACGAGAGAAGCAAACTGATTTTGTTGGGTATGAGGAACTATCGGTCTAACCCTGCTGCAGTCTGTGTTCGATACATCTCCTCAAAGAAGTGAATTGGCGCCACCGCGGTGCGTGAAAAACGGGAAAAGGACGGCATGAAAAAAGGAAAATGGAATTGTTGTTTTGAAGGAGGATAAAAAGGAAGGATTATCATTATGTTTATTAAAAAAAAAAAAAGATCCCAAAGACTTCTGCGTTGATGATAGCAAAGAAAACAGCAGCAAAAAAGGGGCAGCAGTGAGGGAGGTGAATTTAACGGCATGCGTAAAAAAGAAAAAAAAAACAATAACAAACAAACAAACAAACAAACAACAATAACAAAACAATGAAATAATAACAATAATAAAAAAAAGAAAAAACGACGCTTAGGCCGATTGTTTTCCCAAAGTGGGGTGGAGAAAGACAGGTGCAGGTATTGAGGGGAGGGGCTTGAGCTGAATAAAGTGGCTTTCCGAGGGTTTGGAGCAAAAAGGAGGAAGACTGTGGGAAATAAAATAAGAAACGCACGGTGAGACCGAGGAGCAAACGAAGAGAGGCAATAGAGAGAAGAAAGAAATACGAATGGGTGCGGGTGACTGATAATGTTGTAATCATGCCACGAGGGGGTGGGAAAAAACCGGGATATGTTGCCAGTGACATTGGCAGTTGGTATGTGTGGAGGCATCTTTCTCTGTGTATTTGTGGTTGCGGAGTGGGTTACGGGGTCATGATCACGAGAAATAGTGGAGGGAGAGGATAGGGGCAATGAAGTGATGGTGAACTGCCTAATTGTGTAGACTGCATCTATTTCTTATTTCTTATTCCTTCCTTCTTTTTTTTTTTTTTCTTGATGATGATCCCATTGCGATCCTCACATCACACCCTTTTCTGCCTGCTGCAGTGGTATTATTTCATTGTTTTTATTATTGTTTTCTCTGTATGTGTGTGTGTGTTTTTTCTTAATCACAATTGCGGTGGAAAGAAAAAATGGATGCGATTATTTTCATGGGGTAAATGGGAAACTTGTTTTTTTTATGTTTGCATTTTTGCTTTACATAAAATAATATACATATTATAAAATGCTGTTTGTGTGCCGGAAGTGTGGCGCAAGGAGGCGATTGGGAACACACATGTGTGCCCGTCACTCTAGCCTAACACCAACACACGTTAGCGTAAATAATATTATATATATATATATATATATGCCGAGTACTTCTCTTATTTTAGGTATGTCCGTGTGCATGTGTGTCCACTTAGGGATTGGAAGGGAAGGTGGGATGCTGTTTCCCATTGTCCCTGTCATTTTCTTTTTTTTTTTTTTTTTTTCTGGGGCACTTTGAATTAACTGCTCCTTTTCTCGCAATCATTCGCACTGCCTAAACGAGAGAAGCATACCAACACTGGAATTGAACAGGTGTCATATATATATATATATATATATATATTTATATATCTGACTGTGGCCGCAGCCCTCGTACCAAGCCCTGATTATTCATCGAGGCAAACAAGGAAAAAAGACCTCTATATAGTAACTGTATCTGTACCACAACGGGAAAAAGTGACGCAATGGGAGGAAAAGGGAGAAAAAAGAAATACGAAGCTGCACACAACCGCTCGTAAAGAAAAAAAAAAAAAAAAAAGAGGAAAGAGCGAAAATGCATTTTAACTAGGAAGAGCCAGAAATATGTGAGGATTTGTTGGACCGAATAAAAGGCAAGGGCCTGAAATTACGAGGGAATCCCCTCGTGAATGTAATTTTTCTCATTCCTCTTGTCTCTTGTTGTTGTGTGAACGCCCTTTGAAGATAATTTCTTGTGCCTTTTTCCTGGAGGTTTGGGGGGTGGGGTGGGGCCGGGGAACACGAGGAGGGGGGAAAAAAAGAAAAAGTAAAGCACCAGCAAGAAACGATGACTAATAATCGGGAGGGACCGAAAGCAAGTTTGCTGATGAACACGAAGAGGAAGAGCAACAATTCTGCTGGGGAGGGGGATATCAGAGAGAGAGAGAGGGAGAGGTGGAAGGAACGGGACGTAAGGAAGATAAAAAGAGAAAGGACACGGCAGAATGAACCCTAACCCGGCAAATATTGAAGGAGAAGACGCGAGGAAAACAAAAAACAACAAAAAAAAAAGACGACAAGAAGAAATGAAAGTGGGATCTAAAAAAGAAAAAAAAGATTAAAAACGCATTGTGAGGAGTGAACAAAATTTCTGCTGCTTGAATGCTGCACTTACAAGGCAAGGAAAAATAAATACACATATAAATATATATTATATATTTATTTATGTGATTGAACGAGAGACAGGGGGAAAAAAGGAATGAAGGCATGAGAGCAGTGGCGATTAAGGAGAGTAGACGAGGGACGGTGGAGGAAAAAAGTTACTCCGAAAACGACAGCTTGTGCATGTGTTTTAGTCCCTTTTTTTCTATCTTCTTCACGACGTTATCTTGTTCTTTCTTTTCACTCCACAAGGGAGTGGGGAGTGGAGAAAAGGAAAGAGGAGGAAGACAAGTGAATGCAATCGGCTACACGAGAGGAGAAAAATTGGCTTTTTGTAATTTCCTTTTGTCTGAACCCTCTATTTTTTTTTGTTTGTTTGCCTTTTGAGATCTATTGTTAAACATTTGCTTAGGAACCAAGGATTTTGGGCTGTTCTGCCTTTCAGAAAACAATCAACGATGCCTGTGTATCCGTCCCGTGAAGAGTACCGCCGTGTTCGCAAGACCGACGGCGAGAAGGAGAAGGGCCAGGGTCCGGAAAACGAGATCCGCGTGACGGCGAAGCATGGTCAGCGCAGCTACATCACGTATGCGATTGCACTTCTCCGTGGCGAGGATGGCAAGGTGCAAAACGACACGATCAAGATCAGTGCCATGGGTGCTGCAATCCACAACGCGGTGAACATTGCGGAGATTGTGAAGCGCCGTGTGGTCGGCCTGCACCAGACGACGGATGTCTCGTCGGAAATAATTCACGACGAGTACGAGGCGATTGATGGGAAGAAGGAGAATGTGAAGGTGGAGCGCAAGGTGTCAACCATCCTCATCACGCTCTCTCTCAAGCCGCTTGACCGGAACCATGTTGGATACCAGCCGCCTCTGCCGGAGTCCGAGGTGAAGGAGCAGGACGACCCCGAGCCTGGCGAGTCCGCTGGTGAAAACCGCAACCGTGGTGAGCGGGGGGAACGCACTGACCGTGGCGGTCGTGGCGGCGGCCGAGGCAACAACAGCGGCGGTCGTGGTCGCGGTTATTCACGTGGAGGCCAGCGCGGCGGCAACAACACCGGCGCGTCCCGCAGTGGCCGTGGTGGCAATGGTCGCGGTGGCTCCCGTGGCGGTTCCCGTAATGATGCTGCTTAGCGACTGTCGTTAGTATTAATCAGTGCGCAGGGGAAAAGAAAATAAAGAGAAAATAAACACAAATGGCGAAAGACAAAAGGGAAAAATGAAAAGAATGAGAAGAAGAGTATTATTAATACGGTAAACTTTTGAATGAAAAGCGTCTTGGACAAACTGAAACAAACAAACAAAAAAAGATTGAAAGAGATAAAAAAAAATTATGAAATCAATTTAGGGGAGGTAAAGGCGACGGGTGACATCTAGAAAAAAAAAAAAAAAAAAAAAAAAACGAAGGGGGTGAAAATATTTAAGATGCTTTATATCCGTGTATTGTGGAGGATGCGCTTGGACGTTCTCTTCTGCCTTTTTTTTTTGTATGTTTTTCTTATTGTTGCGGCTTCACTAGGAATACAGTTTCACTTTGGGCTGAAATTACTCTGTGGTGGTGTTGGATCTTGACGGGGCGTTCTGGGGAGAGGCATGCCTGTTTTTTCCCTCTGAATTTTTGGTCGCCTTTTTTTTTTGATATTTGTGTTTTTTTTTTTTCTTCCCTATTCCTCCGTTGTTTTTGTGTGCGTCGGTTGCGTGTTTGCTTCCGCTTCCCTGTTGGGTTTTCCTTCCGCGTCGTTTCTTTTTTTTTTTTTTTCCTTTTATTAATGCGTTTTTTTTTTGTTGTTGTTGTGTATGTTTGTGGTTTGTGTGCCTGTCCATTTTTTTCCCCGCTGGCGGAAAGGGTGGGAGCACCTCTTGTATCACCTTTGTAGCGAGAAGGAAGGGAAACGGTGGTGTGTGGCGCAGGGAAAAGTGGAGCAGAATGATATCGAGTGTATTTTTTTTAAATCACCATGGCGAGGTGATCATTGAGAAACAGTTTCGGGAGAAATTGCCTCGTACCATTCTTGAAGACTTCTGGTCGACTTACATGACGCCGCTGCGCTCTGTACATGAGGCCCCTGCGGTGACACCGTACAGTCGCTTTGCCTTTGTACAAATTCATCGCAACGACGTAGTTCTCTTGGCGATTCTAACAAATGAAGGGTTTCCACTGCTCGTGATAGAAATCCTGTCCTTGATTGGCTGGGTGGTCCAGGAGTACCTTAAGGTGTTCTCTGAGAATACACTACGTGAGAATTTCTCCGTGGTGTATCAGCTTTTGGAGGAGCTCATTGACAACGGCTATCCTTTAACAACAGAGATGCACGTCTTGGAGGAGTTGGTGGTACCACCGACACTAGAGAACAAGTTCCGGAACGTCTTGGACGCACCGATGAAGAAAAGGCGCCGTCATTTAGGGGTACGCTCCGTCCCTTGGCGGGATCCGCTGACAAGGCACACTTCCAATGAAATTTTCTTTGACGTTGTGGAAAAGTTTGATTGTATAGTCGACTGCGAGGGGAATATTGTGCGAGCGGTTGTCCGTGGTGCCGTGCATGTCAACTGTCGTTTAACTGGCATGCCTGATGTTGTCGTCCGGATGGCAAACCTGGACTTTGTTGATGATTTTGCCTTTCATCGATGTGTTCGTCGACATCGATATGAGACGGATCGCACCATTACTTTTATCCCCCCTGACGGAAAATTTACTCTTCTGGAGTACCTTTGCAAGCCACTTCTTGGCGCGCAAGCTCCTTTCTACGTGACGCCACAGATTACTTTTGACAAATCGGGCGGCCGTTTCAACTGCATGGTGGGGATTCGTGGCGCGGGTAGCATAGGGAAAAACAGGGATTATGGAATTCATAAAGTTGTCATTCACCTGCCGCTTCCACCTCAAACAGAGTCGGTGCAGGTCCATAGCAGCACTCAAGGGACTACAAATTTCAACAAGACCCGGGGCATCTTAACATGGAGCGTCGGGACGCTTTTTCGTGGGACAAGTTCACTAAGCGGTGAATTCACCTTTTCCACAGACAAGGGAGCGGATGGTGTGATACCATGTACGGGCGATTCCGCTATTGTTGAGTTCAACATCCCTAACCATCTTTTGAGTTCAATCCGTATGGATAGTGTGCAGGTGCTGAATGAGATAGGAAAGCCATACAAGGGCGTCAAGTACGTCACACATTCTGGACGCTTTGTAGTGCGTACGGTGTAGTTTCCATTTATTTATTTTTCGTTGAAGTTTTATTTATGTGTGCCGTCTGCGTGATGAATCCAATTAATGCCGTGTAGACACCTAAGAGACGGCTTGCATCTGAGAAAATGAAGTTCCCTTTCATGGTTTACGACTGCAGTGGGAAAAGGGGAATGGTTTGTAAAATTACTACTGTGCTTTTGTTTTAGTGATCATGTATGAGATTATATATATATGTACATATAATGCTTGTATGCTTTTTTTTTTTTTTTTGGTAACATACATGGAGTGAAGGGTAATAGATTATTTAAAATGCCTAGGGACTCTCTTGAAGAAAAGTTTCAACGGCTGGCGGGAATTGTTGGAAAGAAAGCAACGCGACCGCACATGTCTCTTTCTAAAAAGCTTGAGTTGTACGGGCTATGGAATCAGGTCATGCATGGTCCAAATAAACGACCTCAACCTTCTCGCATGAATCCGGTTGCTTATGCTAAGTGGAAAGCCTACAAGAACTATGAGCACCTGAGCAAGGAAGAGGCCATGAAGAAGTTTAACGAGATTGCGGAGAAGGCGATGGCTTCTTCAAAGCTTTAAGAAGCGTCTTTAAAAGAGAGAGGGAAAGAAAGAGGGGGACTGGGAACAAGTTCATCGGTGGAATTGTTACTGGCAGCGTTGACGTTCACGACTTGGAGGAGCGGTGTTGCCGAGATCGTCGCATTGTACCATATTTATATTTTTAAATAAGTACACTCGACCGTATGCTTTAAATAAGTGGCAGGTGTTAGTTCCATCACGTTACTTTTTTTTTTTGACTTTTTCTGTAGCTTATTTTTTATATGCGAATAGAGAGAGACAGAGAGGAAAAAAAAAAAAAGGGTGGGAGGGTGGGGAAGAAATGAAATTACCACAGCGCGGTCCACACACTAAGGTACTAAAGGACTCACGGATGCTATTATTACTATTAATATTACTAAATGTGGTCTCGTGGCTTGTGGTGTTCTGTTTTGGTAACTCGTGGAGGGAATTTTTGACTAGATCCGGCTTAATATATATATATATGTATATGTATGAAAGAGAGAGAGAGAGAGGGATGGCTTGTGTATCTACTTTGTTTTCCTTAAAATTTTACTGTTTTATTTTTGGTTTCAAATATACCACGCGTGACAGTAGCGCGGTTGCAGTTTCTTTATACCTTCTACCCTATACAACCTTTCTCTTTGCCCTCCGCGCGGAGAGTTTCGGTGGTGCGAGAGAGGGAGTAAAGACTGCCAATTCGTGCGATTATAATAAGTCAGTTTGTTTTAGGTTTATTGCTGAGCCAACGGATTTGGTGGCGCGTGAGTCTGGCAAATGATCCGAATGGAGAGGTTTGGCGCGTTGGGCCAGACTATGACCTTTTTTCTCTTTTTCTCCCCTTGTTGGAGGAAAGGTGAAGGTTTCATCCAAGCGTATATTCCTTTTTTTTTTTTTTTTTTTTTTTGGTGGGGGGAGAGGAAAAAGGGAGGTGGCAGAAGAACGTTTTTTTTTTTTCCTTACTTTACCCAGCGAGCAAAGCAATGACGGAGACGAAAATTCGAACAGAGGAGGCACGTGACCTCACGCGTGTTGAGCGCATTGGGGCGCATTCGCACATCCGCGGCCTGGGCCTTGACGATGCTCTTGAGGCGCGTATGAGCAGCCAAGGAATGGTGGGGCAGGTGGAGGGTCGTCGTGCTGCCGGCGTGGTGGTGCAGATGATAAAGGAGGGAAAGATTGCCGGTCGATGTGTTCTTCTTGCCGGTGGCCCTGGAACCGGCAAGACGGCGATTGCAATGGGAATGGCACAGGCACTTGGTGCCGAGACCCCATTTACCATGATTGCTGGCAGTGAGATCTTTTCGCTTGAGATGTCAAAGACAGAAGCTCTCACGCAGGCATTTCGCCGAAGCATTGGGGTTCGCATCAAGGAAGAGACGGAAATCATAGAGGGTGAAGTGGTTGAGATATCTATTGAGCGACCGTCGACAAATCCCGCTGAAGCAAAAGGACGCACCGGTCAATTGGTGCTGAAGACATCAGACATGGAGTCAACGTTTGATCTCGGAGCTAAGATGATTGAGAGTCTTCAAAAGGAAAAGGTGCAGGTTGGTGATGTTATTACCATCGATAAAGCCACCGGCAAAATTAATAAACTAGGCCGAAGTTTTGTGCGAAGCAAAGACTATGACGCCATGTCGTCCAACACGAGATTTGTTCAGACGCCAGAAGGGGAACTGTCAAAGAGAAAGGAGGTGGTCCATACGGTAACGCTTCATGAAGTGGATGTCATCAACTCAAGGCAGCAGGGTTTCCTTGCCTTGTTCGCTGGTGATACGGGCGAGATCAAGCACGAGGTGCGTGAGCAAATTGATCAACGTGTGGCTGAATGGCGAGAAGAAGGCAAAGGTGAAATTGTGCCTGGTGTTTTGTTTATTGACGAAGTACATATGCTTGATATTGAGTGTTTCTCGTGGCTGAATCGTGCATTGGAAAGTCCTCTTGCACCCGTTGTAATTATGGCCTCCAATCGCGGTATTTCCCGTATCCGTGGGACGCACTATAAAGCGCCACATGGCATTCCCATTGATCTGCTTGATCGCATGGTCATTGTCACGACGAAACCATACTCTGAGGCGGAGCTTAGCAAAATTATTCGCATTCGTTGTGAAGAAGAAGACGTGGAAATGGATGAGGATGCCATAGCATTGCTTACCATGCTTGGTAAGAGCACATCATTGCGATATGTCCTCCAGCTCATTACAACGGCAAATTTGGTTGCCCAGAAGCGTCGGGCCTCTACAGTATCTATTCACGACATCAAGAAGGTGTACTCTCTTTTCATTGACCTGCGTCGCAGCGTGGAGCTTCTGCGGGAACACGAGAAGGACTTTCTTTTTGGGGAAGCAGATGAAAATCTTGAGTCGGGCCACCGTACAAATTGCCGAAACGAAGAAGAGGATTAGATCTTTTTTACCCTAATTATTTCTTTCATTCCTTCCTTTTTTTTCTTTCTCTATTTGGCAATTCATGTATACGCCTGAGAGAAATGGCTCCTCAACTAGCAGCAAGCAAGATGGATGGGATATAAACATACGTATACATATATATCTATATATACGGATTCCTGTGCGCACTGTTAGATCGATTGTGTGCTTTATTTATGTTGTAATTGTTGTCCCTTCAGCGTTGGAGGAAGCAAAGAAACAAAAAGATATGGATTGAGGTGAAGCGGGTGGATGGGGCTTGCTTTTCTTGGGCACTCAACAAACTGTTTGACAGGTCTATTATGAACTGAAGATGAGAGTGATGAAATTACATACACAAACACACTCACAGGCACAAGAACAGCAATAAAAAATAATAATAGTAATAATAAAGAGAGAGAAGGAAAGGAGAATATATATATATATTATAAAACAAACACAAACAGAGAAGAAAAAAGAAAAAAAAGAAAAAAAAATTGTTTGTTGCGCCACGCTTGGTGAAGGATAAGCGATATTTTTCGATCCTTTCTTTGAACACCGTTACTTCTACTGTTAGAGTTGCCCAAAGCAATGCGGCATTGGAATGATACGGGGTGATATTTGTTCCTTTCTTTTAACTTGGCTACATTATTTTGATGTTTACACGTTAACTGTCTTTCTTTCTTTTTTTTCTTTTTTCTTTTCTTTGCTTCTGTGCGTACAGACTACCGCTTTGGCACGGAGGAAAGGGTCACGTGGGAAGACGGGTGCGAGGCAGGAGGGTGGATGTTTTGCTGAGGAGCCGTGAGTTCCGACAAAATCATGAGGAGAATTCAACTGGCGTTTTTAACAAAACTGTGGCAGCGAAGGAATTGTGGCTCTTTTAATGAACGGGCGCTGGTGCAAAGGACATGTGAGCATATTTATTGTAGCAGCTCTGCTCGGGAGCAGTTGCGCCAACTAATTCACGAATCATCCGTAGAAAATGCCCTGCGTCATTTGGGCGAGTTTTCCAATGATGTTTCTGTGTTGAAAGGGTCTGCTTGGCTTGGACAACTATCAAAGGCTCCCGATGTTGTTGGACGCATTGCTGTTATCTTGCCGCAGTTTGAGAAATGGTATGTAGCCCGGAAAGCTCCAGAAAAGGTGACGATGCATGAGCCCTGGGATTGGTATCCAAAGGCTCGCTTTATGCGACGTCGATTTGTTTTTCACTATGGCCCCACAAATAGTGGAAAGACGCATGCCGCGTTGGAAACTTTGGTGAAGGCGAAGAGTGGTGTTTATTGTGCACCTCTTAAAGCACTCGCAGCACAGGTTTGGAAAAGGATTGACGCAAGCGTACCATGTGACTTGTTGATCGGCGACGAGCGTCGATTTGGTGGGGGTGCAGAACATGTCTCTTGCACGGTGGAAATGACGCCCATCGATTATCAGATTGATGTGGGGGTAATTGATGAGGTGCAAATGATTGCTGATAGGGACAGGGGATGGGCGTGGACACGGGCACTTTTGGGATTACCGGCCCGCGAAATTCACCTTTGTGGCGAGGAGCGTGCCATTCCGCTCATTCGCAAGGTGCTTTATAAAACGCATGAGTTGCAGCGACTGGAGGTTGTGCCACATAAGCGGCTTGTTCCACTTGAGGTTTCCCCCTCCTTGGATGGGGATCTGAGACGGATAGAGAACGGTGACACTCTGGTGTGCTTTTCGAGGAGGGCCATTTTTGATATGAAGAAGAAGCTTGAAAACATTTCGGGGATGGCTCCGCATTGTATTTACGGCTCAATGCCCTTTTCTGTTCGTGAAGCCCAGGCAGACGCATTTAACAACGGTACACGGGACGTCATTGAAGGAAAAAGTGGGAAAAAACACGTTCTCATCTCCACGGATGCCATCGCGTACGGACTGAATATGAGTATTGAGCGCATTATTTTTACTTCCATGAGAAAGTTTGACGGGAAACAGATGGTTACTTTACCGCAGGCAACAATTTTGCAGGTGGCTGGTCGCGCAGGTCGTTTTGGCGTATTGCGCTCTCATAAATTTGGTCGATGCACAACTCTTGATTCGAACGACTTTGCAGTTTTGTGTGAGGCGGTCAACAGTCGTCTACCTTCGTTGCAAAAGGCAGGGCTTCTCCCCACAGCTGAAGTACTCGAGCTGTACATTAGACTACGTGAGGCGGAGGAAGGCGGTAGGGTGACGGAAAATAATTTAGCATCATTTTATCAACGCATGCGGGAGTTTTCGGAATGTTGTCAGGCTTCTGATTTGTTTTTTCCTTGTGATCTCTCGCGCTCATTGCTTCAGGTTGCAAAGGAGCTGGAAGCGGTCACCGATCTTTCCTTAAGCGATCGGATCTTGTTCTGCTACGTACCTCTGAATGATCGTGGGAAAGAGACTTATGACCTCCTTCGGGCGTTTGGGCATGACCATGCCGCCGGGCGACACGTCGTTCTTCGCATTGACGAAGAATTTGAACGACTGGTGAAGCAATGTGATCTTGTCTGTAGTGGAGATACGAGGAGAGCTCATCAGGTCTTGACAAGGATGGAACATTTATACCGAGTGGCAGAGATGTACTGCTGGCTTGCATGGCGCTTTGGTAAGACGTTTGTTCATCTTGAGACGGCTACGGCGTTGAAGGAAAGGGCTGCGTTGAAGATGGAAGAAATATTGCAACATCTTTAAATACGTTGAGCGTGAGGGCTCATATGCGGGTCCATCTTTGTCTGCTTTTTTTTTTTTTGTGTGTGTGTGTTTGTGCGTCTTTGGAGGGTTGGGGAATCAATGGGGGACTATGACGTCCCTTCTCGAATGGCGTTTCTTCTTATTTCCCATCTCTCTCTCTCTCTCTTTATTATTATTTATTTATAGTCATTGATCTGATGGGATTTATGGGCGTTCTTTGTTTCTGGCGCTCGAAAAAAAGGGGGAAAGACGATGAGATACGGATTGTGCATGCTGGTCGCCCATCCATGGAGTACTGTGACAATACAGTGAAGAGCTCCAAGTACACGCTTCTTACATTTCTTCCGGCGAACCTCTTTGAGCAGTTTCATCGTCCGATTAATCTTTACTTCCTTTTACTGACAGCGCTCCAGTTTACCCCCTCTGTGGCCCCAGTGAGTCCGTTTACCTCACTTGTGCCGTTAACCATTGCCTTTTTGATCACCGCCATCAAGGAGGGCATTGATGACTGGTATCGACACAAGCTGGACGACGAGTGTAACTCCAGGTGGTACAGTATAATCGATATGGAAACCCTAAATGTGGAGCGGGTACAATGTAGGGACATACGTGTTGGAGCTGTGCTGCTCTTGTTGCCCATGGAGGTGGTTCCGTGTGATGTTGTGTTACTGCTTTCCTCCGGTGAAAATGGAGAGGTGGTGATTTCCACCGAGGCGTTGGACGGTGAAACGGTTTGCAAGAAACGCTATGCAATATTAAGTGACATGTACGCCCAACGTCCGACAACAAGTGTGGCAACTGTGGATTCCATGCAGGAGGATGAAACAAATATACGTGTGGCAGCAGAGTTTATTAGGGATACAGAATGTGTTATAGAATCAGAGGGACCCAAGCCTTTTCTCAATAGTTTTACAGGTGTTGCCAGAGTACAAGTGCCCCATGATACGGAAGAGGAAGTAACTATTGGCGTCAATGCCGAGAATGTTGCCTTAAACTCAAGTGTACTAAGAAATACTCGCTTTGCTCTGGGTGTGGCTGTGTTTACAGGCAACGAGACACGGGTTTCGATGACACGCACTACACCACCCACAAAGTGGTCTTTGATTGATCAACGCTTTAATCAAATGGTCATCGTTGTTTTTTTTATTCAATTTATTTTAGTGACGGTGTACGTGGGTTTATCAGACGCAGCGTTAGAAAAGGATCAACACGCCCTTTGGTATCTTGGCATGTATGAAGAAAAGATAGCCTTGAAGGAGTACGTCATTCTGTTGCCATTACGGTTTTTTTTATTGGTTTCCCCGATGGTGCCGCTTTCTTTTAAAGTGATGGTCGATGCATCCAAAGCATTTATCAGCATTCTCATCAAGTGGGATGAGGAGATGTCCGATGAAAACATCAAAACCGAAGTTCATAATTCCTCTTTGATGGAAGATCTTGGGCAGGTGGAGTATTTGATGACAGACAAAACGGGAACCCTCACACGTAACACATTAACTCTCAAGAGTGTTGTAGCAACGAATGGAAAAATATTCAACCCAGGGACTCCACATGAGGCGTCTGTCGTCAGACGAGAAATGAGGCAGGACGAATCGTTATTGCAATTGATGCGAGTATTGGTTTATTGTAATACTGTGGAGAGCACACGAGGAATAACATTGAATGTGGCGCAGACATCAGCGCCAAAATCTCCACCATCTTCCGCGTGGGTGTCGCCGTCACCGGATGAGGTGGCACTGGTAGAAGGAGCCACTTTTTTGGGTGTCAAGTTACTTGAGCGAAAAAGAAGACGAGCTTTTGTCATGTTTGGCAACAATGTTGAGTCTGCAACCGTGCTGAAGTTTCTTCCGTTTACTCCAGAACGTCGTCGGTCAAGTATACTGCTTCAGATTGATGGGGATATGCGATTTCTTCTTCTGACGAAGGGCTCAGATGAAAGTGTTTTGCCGCGGTGTATTAAAACCTCTTATAACCGTCAGAGGGTTTTACACAGACTGAGTTGCTTGAGTAGTGAGGGGCTTCGTACGCTTGTGAGTGCCTACCGCTACTTGACAGATGAGGAGGCAGAGATATGGCTGGCAGACGTACGAAGGAAGGAAGCGATAGTCACTGCCGCTGCACGTGCTGTAAATGTCGGTGAGGCATATGAGTCTTTGGAAAAAGACCTTATTTACTGCGGCATCACTGCGGTGGAGGATCAACTACAGGACGACGTTTGTCGCACCATCACACAATTGCGATCCGCTGGTATACGGGTGTGGATGTTGACGGGGGACAAAAGTCAAACGGCGAAACAGACAGCCATAGCAAGCGGGCTTGTTGGCCCTGACGACAGAGTTATTGCGTTGACCCCTGAGGACGTCGAATCCCTGTCAGTCCAGGAACATTTCGAGTACGTCGAACGGCGTGTGAATTATGTATTACGTAAACGGAAATTCCAAGAGGCTGAGAAGAAGCATAATATTCACCGTTCCTGGTACGTGCGTTCTGGTCTTCGTGACTTTGTAGGGGAATTTTTTCACCATGAATCCATTTTATCTTTGCTTTACCACCCTTCGAGTAAGAGTTTTTCACAGGACTGTGATGAATACTTCACGCGTGAGGATGTGGCAGAGAATGAACAGGAGGATTTACTGAGCAACTCCGTGACAATTCAGAGTGGGGGCTATGTGATTCTTTTTTCAGGAAAAACGATTGAGTTTTTAAAAGAATGTGGCAATAAGGAACTCTTTGTAAACTTCAAACGAGTGTTATTGCATGCCTCTACAGTCATTTGTAGTCGTATGGCACCAGAGCAAAAATCTTTTGTTGTGCGAACTGTGAAGAAAGCAGGTCATGTGACGTTGGCTATTGGGGATGGTGGAAATGATGTGTCTATGATCCAGTCTGCCCATGTGGGTATTGGAATGAGAGGAAGAGAAGGCACTCAAGCGACAGCAGCTTCTGATGTCGTTGTGTCTCAGTTTTGCTTCTTGTCCAGATTGCTTTTGTTTCACGGTCACACAGCATACCAGCGTTCGGCGATTATTGTACAACAAAGTTTTTGGAAAACCGTTGCTTTAGCATGGATGCAATTACTCTTCAACATATACACGAAATTTTCTGGTGTTTCTTTTTGGGATTCTTTTTCACTTATGATGTACAACTCGCTTTTTACTGTCCCCGTGACTTTTCTCTGTGCACTGAATATACCACTTTCAGCTTCCGTGCTTCTCAACAACCCCCAGCTGTACATCCTCTGTCAGAGGGGTAGGTATTTGAACATGGTAACTTTTTATGGATATGTTTTTAGAGGATTCCTGCATGGAACGATTATCTTTTTCCTTGCGTTCGGTTTTCTCAATGACAGTTCCAGTGGAGTCATGCGGTTTGGTCACCCAATGGACCGTGCGTGCGATTTTTATGTGAGTTGCTTTGCTTTAGTGACGCTTCACTCATGCATCATCCTGCTGGAGACGCACTACATCACATTCTTTCATTGGTTGGCACTAATATGGTCAGTGGTGGCGTTGTTTTTGTGCCTTTCGTTGTATGGATTACTCTCTGAAAATCATTCCCTCTTGGAGCTTTTGAGAAATGCATCTTTTTATTTGCAGTGGAATATTGTGGTGGCAGTACCTTTTATTTCCCTGTCCGTGTATTCGGCAATTAAGCTTTTTTTCTTCCCAGATGTTCTGCAACTTCAACGACTTATCATTCATAAAATGTCGAAAGTCCCGTTTCTCTCTGGTTTGTGGCCATTTTGGGTAGATGAAAACCCCTCCCGATTTTGGGGGTCCTTCTCGGTGCGTCACTGGTGCCGCGACAAGAGTCGTACCCCTTGTGGCTCCCAATCCGTAGGCGGGATCACTAGTCTGGACATGCAGGCACAAATTAATGCCGAAGACTATTGTGGCGAGCCCCACATTGTAAAGATGGCTTTGGATACAGTTCGAGATTCCACGGCTCTGTCGGAGCCCTTTATCAAGAGAGTGTAGGGCACTCACAACAAGTGTTGGCCTTCTAAAAATGAAAATGAAATGAGACTCTATACGCATGCGTGTGTGCCTGAGTGAGGAGGATAGAAAGAGTTACGTGAACAACGATAGGAATGGGAACCATATGAGGGGAATATTGTATTTATAATCGCAGGGTGTTTTACCTTTTTGTGCTGCTTTTGTGTGTGTGTGTGTGTTTTTTACCTGTTTTGGAGTGAATTCTTTTTTTTTTTCCTTTTTTATATTTACTTTGGAAGGCTATGGAGAAGCGAAGGTATGACCAGAAGTGGCCCATAAAATAGCGCTTCGTCGTCTAATAGCTCCGTTTCTTTATTTATGAATTGATTTCTTTTTGTTTGTTTCCTTCACAGTGTTACCGCGCATTGCAATGTGGCGAGGGTGTTTTTGTTTTTCTGTGTCATCCGGAATTTCCTTGATTTTCCGCGTGGAGAGGACGCTGGAAGTTGTGGAGCCCTAAACGAGTGCTTATTATTGACTTTACGACGAGGTCGGCTATCGTAACATGCGGCCTTTGAAATGAATATGTTTATCTGTTTGTTTATTTGGAATGATTCTTATAAAAAGCGGTTTTTTTTTTTTTGGGGAAACATTGGACTAAACTGTCATATCCCCACTATTGTGCATAATCTTTATGGGAATAGAGCCTCATGGAGGCGGATATTTTTTACTCTTTTCTTTTTTTTTTTTTATTATTATTCCCTTTTTGTGGTTTATAACACGTGCCGTTTTAATGGGGGAAAAAAAAGAAAAAAAAGAAAAAAAGAGGATAAGGGGAGACTTCAGCGTCTTCTTTATTTTTATAGATTTGTTAAGAATGACTGAACGCGTCCCGGTGCGGCCAAAAAAGAACGCATTGACGTTTTTAGTTGTTGCCGCAGTTGTGTCTGTCTACGCAATAGAGTGGGTGGAGGTGGCGGCGGCGGGTGATGCAGCGAAGGGGAAGGACGAAAATGACATGGACGAGGTGCAGTGGGCCTATTTGGTTTTTGCGGATTCCATCCTTCTTCTTTTTGCTGCCCTTTTTGCCGGCTTGACGCTTGCCATCATGGGCCTTGACACCCTGTCTCTTGAAATCATCGCGGACAGCGGCTCCGAGCCCGACAAGACGTATGCTGGCAAAATTTTGCCGATACGTCGACTGGGCAATCAGCTTTTGTGCACATTGATATTTGGTAATGTTATGGTGAACACGCTGATTGCACAAATCACGGATTCTCACATTCATGGATGGGTAGCGACTATTGTTTCAACGGCCTTGACAACCGTTGGAGGGGAAGTTATTCCACAGGCTCTAATGTCTGCTCATGCTTTGCAAGTAGGAGCGAAAAGTGTTTATCTTGTGAATCTATTTGTAGTGCTCTTTTACCCCGTGTGCAAGCCGCTTAGTATCTTCCTTGACCATTTCATTGGAACCGATCCTGGGCAAATATACGAGCGCAATGAGCTCAAAAAGCTAATGTTTATGCATGCTGCTCACGGTTCCGAGTCGGGTTTGGGTGAAAGGGAGGTGGATCTCATGGTAGGCGCAATGGAGCTTCATGAGAAGACAGTAATGGATGTTGTGACACCCATTTCGGATGTCCTTATGCTCGAAGCAAGTGAGCCATTGAATGAGGAGACGATTCAACTCATATCCGAACGCGGTCATAGTCGTATCCCAGTGTACCAGAGGAACAAAAATAATATTATTGGCGTTCTCTTTGCAAAAGACCTTTTAATGATTGACCCAAGAGAGAATACGCCAGTGTTGTTATTGGTGAAATTCTACAATCGGCGTTGTCATATTGTTCCTTCAGAAACGAAGCTTATATCGATGCTTAAATATTTCCAAACAGGGAGGTCTCATATAGCTTTGGTCCAGGAAGTACAGCAACGGTCTTATGGGGATCCATACTACGAGGTAAAGGGACTTGTCACTATGGAGGATGTGATTGAAGAACTTATTCACAGCGAAATATTTGATGAATACGACATTGATCCACATCACTCGTTCGCTGGGTCTCAACTAACTTCAAAACGGCAAGTAGGATTAAACCCAAGGTGCTCACGCCGAGTCAATCTAAGTGCAAACCAACTCAAGGCATCTGCATTGTTTCTATGTGAATCTATTCCAGATCTTAATTTTTATGCGCGGGATGTAAGTTCCTTTTTACCACAAGCCATTAGTATACACGGAACCGTTTACAAGGTTCGTCCTCCCGCCGATGCACGTGGACTTGAACAGGACGATAAGGCAAATGTTTGGCTTTATCGCAGTGGTGTACCTTCCGATACCTTTACGTTGATCATCACTGGCAGAGTGGAGGTGTTTGCTGGAAAGGAGGAGATCAGATTGGAGCTTCCAAGTTGGTCACTTGTCGCCGCAGAGGCTCTCACAATGGAGTCGTATGTTCCAAACTTTAGCTGCCGAGTCGTGAAAGACAGCACCCTCATGCAGATCACTCATGCGGCCTTCCAAAAAATATTGTCTATGCTGAGTGATGGTCAATCTTCAGGTTTTTGCAGGTTCCAAAAGTCAGTTTGCTTCTGTTGATTCCCATTAAATCCACTGTTTTTTCCTCATTAAGGGTATCAAGCAGAGGACACAAACAGGAAAAAAAGGGATTTTTTTGGTACGGGAGCAAAATTGCAATGGACGTTTTTTTCCACACCCTTCGCGTATGGTGTGGCAATCTGCGGTACCGATTTGCACTTTTGTTGTTGTTGTTGTACGCTTCTCCTTGTTGTTGCTTTTTCTAGACACAGCTCGGCCGCCTTATCGTGACGCCAGGGCCAATTGCTACGTGTTGTCGAGGGAAGTCAGGAGCCAGCAATTTTTCCCTCACGGGATTGTGGTTATTGGCACAGGAAATAATGGCATCCACCGGCGCCCGGACCAGCTGCTTGTTGTCGGGGAGGGGGGGGGCATTTATTTGAGAAAAAACGATGCAGTAGTAAAAAAAGAAAAACAAACAAAAAAAAAAAAAAAACGGGCACAACCGAAATTGACGGTTCGGCGAGAAGCGAAGAAAGGAAGAAAGAAAAAGGGTTACGCAAAATTGCTTGTAAACACCAATAACAGAAGAGGTGAAAAAAAATTGCTTAGGGGGGTGACAGATGCAGCAAACCTGAAGTGCAGGCAGTGAAAAGTATGGGATCCTAGACGTGGGAACTCATTGCTTATTGAATCAGCAGGATAAAAGAGTCTCCGAGGAGAAACATGTGTATCACCACAAGAAAAGACTCTTTGGGTTTATATTTCTCCTTTGCTCGCTTTTTCTCTTTATGTTTCTGTATGCATATACATCTTATTGCCTGTGGTGGAGAACAGGGGAGCGTGAGTCCTTTTTATTTTTTTTGTTATTGTCACTTTTACGTCTCTTCTTTTTGTGTGTTTCTCTAATTACAAGCGTGAAGTGGACGTTTGAGTGATGGGGCTGATCCATCTGGAAAACCTGGAGCAGTGCCAAGATGAATGGAGACGCAAGACGGAGGCTCGAGTCAATCAAGAGACACTCATGGATCCCCCAAGACTGGATTCCCCCCGTTCCTTACGTGCATGCGCATTGTGTGGCATCGATCCTGCCACCTCGCTGGAGTCGCTCTCTCTTCGTCAGCACTTCGAGCAGGTTGTGAGCGGTGCACCTTGGGTTGACCGGAGTGTTTCCACGAGTGTCAGAGCCCAAGACGCATTGAATGCATGCGAGGAGTCGGGAATTCTTACAGGTTCCACACAACAGAAGATGCAAGCCTATAGTAATTTTTTGCGTTACGAGGAGAATCGTAGAGATGCACTTATGTTGGCGCAGGAGCTTCGTCGACAGTTGATTGCGGAGGAGATCTTTGAGCGACGACGGAGGGTGCATGTTGACCGTGGCAGCGGACTTGTTTCTTCTCTTTGTGAATTGGGCTCTGAGAGTCGACTGGAGCACGACGTCCTGCAAGTTTCATTGCGGCCCAATGGGGGTACGCTTGCCGCAGAGGCGTGGCCTGTGCCTCCCAGTGGCGGTACCGCGATGGTTCCAATGGAACCGAAAAAACAAGCAAAAGGAAAGGAGTGGCAGCCTCTGGAGAGGAGATGGTTGGGCAGCCCACCAGATGAAAATACAACAGTCAGTGCCGCCGCAAAGGGTACTCTGACGGAGACGGCATTAGAGGATGATCACAAATCCATGAGAACTGCAGCAGCAACCGTGGCAGGGACGGCGGTAGAGGCGAAGGAGGTGCAGATACTAGAGGAGAACGCGCCACCGGCGCCACCCATTTCTTCCCGTGAACAGGACGAGGTGTTTTACTACTATTGTGCAAATGCCATGGTTACAGGACGGATTTCGAAGTGTCGTGAAAATAGTTTTTTTTGAACGCTGAGGCGGATGCGCAGTCACTTGCCGCTGCAGTCCGCTTGCACACTCTGGAGTGGTTCCAAAGAGAGCCACGCACTAAGAACGAGAATCAAGGAAAAGAGAGAGATAGAGGACAAATAGAGGGGTGATGTTGGAAACGCCTGGAGAGTTTTTGTGAAACGCAGCGGATTTGCCATTAAGCACCATTGTGGCCTGAATTCTTTGCCTCTTTTTCTTTATACTTGTATTTTTTTCTTGCTTTTGGTTATTTAGTTACTTTGTGTTTGAATTCATCTATAGATTTTTTCCATGTTCTTTGCGTTTTTTTTTTTTTTTTGTTGTTGTTGTTTTTTCGTCATTTGTTTGCTTCTTTTTTTTTTCTTTTACTGCTTGTGCTAGTATGCTGCAAATAGAGTGAAGGAGAAGAGGTGAAAGGGGGGAAGAAAAAATAGATAGAGAAGTCACCCTTCATTGTCGACACGTTCTTTTTTTTTTTATTTATTTATTTTTCGCGTGTGTGGGGAAAATAGCGGTTGAAACGAATGAATTTTGACAATGGCCATTTGTCGGTGATTGAAGGAGCAGAACGCATGATGTTCCGCCTTGACGAGATTGATGAACTCATGCAGTGTAGCTCCGATGGCGAGCAGGACGCCATTACAACGCACCTCAACGGTGAGATGGACCTGCATAGTGTTCTGGCGGGACACGAGGCGGAACTTTCCGCTCTGCGTGAGGATTTTATTCAGGCTCATGTCGATGAGGCGGAGAATATCTGCTCCCTGTACATGGAGTTTGTGGAGTGCGAGAAGAAGTTGGTGCAGTTTGAGGAAGAAATTATTGCCTTTCAGCGTCGTTTAGCGGATTCGGCAGATGATATGGTCAAAATGCAGCAGCAGACCGTTTCCCTTGTACGTAGCATCAACAATCGGCGTCTGGGAAGCAGCAGGCTGAGTGAGGTGTATAAGGTCCTGCAGGAATGTGATACCTTTTGCGATGCCATTGCACAGAAAGACGTCGATGAGAAGTACCTGGAAAACATCTCAGAATTGGAGAAGAAGTTATCTTTTTTTTCATCCAACAAGGAGCTGGAGGGATCGGCTGTGGACTTGGAGACACGGCCGCGCTTACAGTCAGCTGCCATGCGAGCTGGTGATAAGCTACTGCGATATTTTGGCAAAAAGATTTTGGCTTTGACGGAAGCGGAGGATTTGGCGAGCATCGAGGGCCAGCAGCAGTCTTTGGTGGAGACGGGTCGAAATGCCATTGGGTTCTTGAAGAGTTACAATCAACCCATTGCCGAGGCAATTTTTCAGGATTACGCAAGGCGCATGTCGGAAGTTTTTGCTCGTCATGTTCGTGCTGTGTTGCACGATTTTGGTGAGCTGTGTGTGGTGAATGCCAGCAGCATGGATACCATCATAACTGCGGATGATGTGCATGATGTAATGTGCAATCGGGATGTCGCTTCTCCAAAAGGAAACCACGTCACTGTGGCAGCACAGGAGATAAAATTTCCCGTGCAGCCTTTTCCACGTCGCGAACGAAGTGTCTCGCAACACATGCGTACTTTTGCTGGTCGAATGCTGAAATCAGAAAGGCCCATCAAGACACGGGAAACGACAATTTACGACACCCTCGCGGCATTGAGTACAATGAGGATTCGGGATGAATCCTTTTCTCTGGATGCGGCTGCGGCGCTTCCACTGGAAAATGTGGGTTGTTGGTCATGGCATTTCCTACGCTGTGTGCATCTTATTGCCAACCTTTGCGTCACGGAATGTTGGTTTATCCGGCAGTTTTTTTTTTCTTCTTCGACAGAGGACGAATTTGAGAGAACAGAGACACTTGTGCGTCTCGTGTTGGGGAATGCAGTCGATGTTGCCTACAACACCATTCGAGAGGACCTGCCGCTTGTGACGGACCGTCAAAGTGCTCTCGCCGGTCTTCGTATTGTTGACATTGCCAAAATGCATTTGTGTCTTTTAAGTAACCCAGTGCCTCTTCTTCTTTTTAGCGGCGTTATGGAGTTGGTCAAGAAAACATTGTCGGACACGCTGCATAGCGTCATGGCGAATGATCTGAAATCAACTCAGTTCCTAACGTCATTAGAGCTGTCACCCTTTCAGCGTGTTCCAAATGGCAGTAAAATGAGTTTGAACAAACTGCTCGAGGACCGGAATTACGCCTCAACACTCGGTGTACACCCCATCGTACGGCGGTTCAGTCAAATTGCCGGGGAATTGGAGTTACTGAACTCCGCTTCTCTTGAAGGATCCATGGTAAATGGCGCGGATGTCATGGTGTATGATCCGGCTGTCTCAAACGCCTTGTATCGCGAACTGGAGAACGTTCTGGAATTTATTTCAGTGCTTGCAAAACGGCATAAGAACATACTGGCGCAGCGTATATTTGCTCTTAACAATTACTTTTACATACAAGCATCGTGGCGACGATTGTCAGGCGCTTTAAAATCTGTTGTGGGAATGGAACAACTTCCATGCGCAGCACCACCTGCACATGTTAACTGCATTGAGAGCCGCCTTTCCAATGAAGTTGTGCGTTTTGTCGATGAAGACTCGAAGGCAAACGGAACCTTTGCCTATCTGTTTGACTTTGTCCAAATGGCGGAGGCCACATTGGGGAACGCCTTCTTTACAGATGATGGGCTAATGGAACGATCTATAGGTCCACTGCCAGATGCTTTGAGCGAAGCTGCAACGATGCAGGCGGTTTTGGATTTTAGTCAAAGTTGGCAGGCGCAGTTTTCAGAGACCTGCAGTCTTGTGAAGCGAGTTGTCAGTTTGACACTGACGGTAGCGGCGGCGGCAGCAAAAGACGAAGTTGCATTGGATTCCAGCAAGAAGCTGGAGGAACTTATCCTCAAGGAATACACACAAAGTGTTGTAGAGGCGAACACAAAGATGCATCTCGTTGTTACACGCCTTTTTGGAAAAAATAATGAGATGCGCGCGCGACTGACAAGCAACGCGACGGTTTTGCATGAGGTAAAAAAAGTACTCCGGTTTTTATAGCGAATATGCTCCCCCTACACACACACACACCATCAAAGGAGAGAGGAGGAAAGAAAAGTGCTAAAGAAGATTAGAAATGGAACGGAATGAAGTTGGAAATTTTCTCCTTTCTTTTTGTTTTATATTAGGTTTCAATAATTTTTACTATTTTTTTTTTTTTTTTTTTTTTTTTTTTCTTTTTTTTTGGGAGGGAGGTGGGTTTTATTGTGTGCCGTGTGATGATTTCAATATGCCGCTCCTTTGCACCTCAATTTCCTCTTTCTCTCTTTTTTTCTACATGTTTGTGCTGAAGAAAAAGAAGGAATTAATAGTAATACTAAAGGGAGAGTAGAACTCCGATGCATGAGGGGGCTGAAGCGGGAGCAGAGGTGCTGACTGTTCTCTACGGGACGCAGAGCGGCTGTGCTGAGCATCTGGCGTTTACCCTTACCTCGCTGGCCTTGAAGCGGGGGTTTAAGCACTGTCGCTGCCTGCCTGCCGATGAATTTCTTCTGGAGTCATGGAAGGATTCATCTCCACTGGTGATCATCTGTTCCAATGCGAGTCAGGGAGAGGCGCCAGATTCGATTCGTGTCTCGTGGTCGAGACTTTTGGAACCGACAGCACCATCTATGGAAGGGTTGCGCTTTGCAGTATTTGGTGCAGGTGATTCCCTCTACCAAAAGTTCAACTACATGGCCAAGATGCTTCACAATCGTATGAAGCAATTGGGGGGTGAGCCGATCATCAACCGAGGCCTTGGCGACGAAAGTGATGCCAAGGGACATGATGAGGCCTTTTTTCCATGGATTGTGCAGCTCTGGAGGGCGTTGGGACGGTTAAATGTGGACGAACCCGGCCAAATCACTGAAGACTTCTTTAAGTTTCCTCTTCTCACAAAGTATAATGTTTCGTTTATTGAAGACTCTGTGGCATCCGATGCCATTTCCCAGAAGGCTCTTTACAATGAGGAGACTTTTAATTGTGTTGTGAAGCAGAATGTCCGCCTTACGGCGAAGGATCATTTCCAAGCAATACATCATATGGCATTTTCCCGGGTAGTTACTTTCCTTGAAGGGGCTGTGGAACGAAGCGACCCTCTTTCATTCGAGGTGGGTGATGCGTTGGGTATTTACTGCGCCAATAGTGATGCAGTGATCGACAGCTTTCTTGCGCAAACGCAATTAAGTGGCGATGTGGTGATTTGTGTGACTCCGAACATCTCGGAGGGTCTTATTCAACAGCGTTCTCAGCCCTTTTTTGGACGTCCTATGAGACTTCGATTCTTTTTGATGCATTATGTCGACTTAGAGGCTGTGGCGAGTCGCTCCTTCTTTAGCATGTTGGCACGTTTTGCAGGGGATGACGAAGAAGTCCGAGAACGTCTATTTGAGTTGGCTTCGTCGGATCATTTAGATGATTTTATGTCATACTCTCATCGAGAAAAAAGAAATGTCGTGGAGGTTTTATCCGACTTTCGACTCGTTCGACCACCGCTTTCTTTTTTACTTAGCTTCATGCCTCCGATGCGCCCACGTATTTTTTCCATCTCTTCTTCGCCCACTTTTGATGTTTCAGAGATTCATCTCACGGTTGCCCAGTTGTCGTGGCAAACACCCCTAAAGCGCAGCCGCAAAGGGGTTTATAGCTCTTATCTAGCCGCCGCCGTGCCTGGGGATTTTTTCACATGTTTTCTTTGGCGTGGCTCCCTGCCCCTGCCTTCCAAGCCGGTTCCGTTGATCTGCGTGGGCACAGGGACCGGCATTGCACCTCTGCGTTCTCTTATCCGTGAATGTGCGGCTGCGGGAAGCATCTGGAGCGATGTTCCTTTGCTTCTTGTTTTTGGTTGTCGCCACGAGGGGAAGGACTACATCTACTCGAATGAATGGAGCGAGCTGAGTAAGGATCGCTTAAAAAAACTAACGGTGTTGCCGGCTTTTTCTAGGGATGGGGATAAAAAATTTTACGTGCAACACCAGCTTGGTCGTCATGCAAGGCGTGTGGCAAAGTTGCTGGACGAAGGGGCTTATATTTACGTGTGTGGCAATTCCACCCCGATGCCCAAAGATGTGGCAATGACATTTGACGAAATTGGCACTCAGTGTTGTTGTTGTGGGAACGAATTGCGAGGTCAAGAGTACATGAAACAGCTCCGGAAACAAGGTCGGTACATGGTGGACTCGTGGTCGGCGTGATGCGACTGAGAGTTTGGCCTTTTGTCAAGGGATTTAACGGCCGCCTAACGCCTTATTTCACAGAAATTCGCATACATACCTATATTTACAAACAAGGCTATTGTTTCTTTTTTTTGTTTGTTTTTGTGTATCTGTGTCTGTGTGTGTCATTGTTATTATTTCACATCTTTTATTTTTAATTTAACGTGCGTGATTCTATTATATATATATATTCCCCACTGTTGTTCCGTGCAAGATGTTATTCTTTGACTCCCGCTTTTTCTTGTTTATTCCCCGACCCCCCTTTTGATGTGTGGTTTCTCTTGTTAATTCTCATGCTTCTGAGGGGCTGTAGGCGCGGCGTGAGCGCAAGGCGATGGGTGATAATTTGGCCGCGTCCTCCTCTGCCCAACTTGTGGCAACCGTCAGGCATGAAAACATGCAACTTCAGAAGCAGTTGACGGAGGCTTGTCACGAAAATCGCACCCTTCGGAAGCAGCTGTACCACCTGAGCGCCCTGCTTGACATTGCGGTCAACAAGTTGGCAACGAAGGGTATCACCTTGGAGACCCCTGTAGGTATTCGCGAGTTACGTGCGGCCGTCTCTCGCCGTGACTTGATTGACACAACATCGGAAGTCATCGATGCAAACGATCTTGGATATGAAAATGTAACGAAGCAAAACTCTTCTAACCGCCGCTTTCAACTTCGTCGTGAGCTTCGGGAGCATACGAGGCCCGTTCAGTGCGCGGCCTTTGCTCCAGGCGACCGGCCCATCCTCGCCACGGGTGGGCTTGACTGTCATCTTATTTTACAGGATTTTTTGACAGGGGAGAAGTTGTGCGACATTAAAGGACATGAACAAAACATTGCGGACGTGGCATGGTTTGAGGGAAGTGGAGACCTCCTGTCCGCATCGTTTGACAACACTGTCAAGGTGTGGGACACTCGTCAGGCAAGCGGCAGTCTGGCGCCCAGTTACCAATTTACAGCGAGTGGGTTTGTTTTGGCGGCGGTCCCATTGGACAAGGCTTTTGTATTTGCATGTACGGATTCAAAGAGACGCACCTCCATACTGGACCTGCGGGTTCAAAAGCCCATATCATGGGAACACGATGTGCGAGCCAATGCTTTGGCATTTAATAGTTACAGGGCAAATCTGATTACCGGACACAACAATGGTACCATATCCGTATGGGATCTGCGTAAGATTGGCCTTGCTCTCTCCTCGACACCTTCGATGGAAGAAGGGAAAACAACGAGTAGCGTGCCGGTAAATTCATCGGCATCGGTTGAGGAATCTCCTGCAGTGTCTGTTCCACGTGTTTCTATGATTGAGAATGAGCCGTCGCGGAGCGCCATTACGTATCTTGGTTACTATCATAATAGGGATGACTCCAGGCGGCTCCTGGTGGTGTCTGCCGACAATATGGTACGGTTGTACCGAGGGGCCAGTCTAAACGCATCCTCCAGTGATGCCATTTCACTTCGAAATATTGTTGGAGGAGTTCCAACTCGTGGATTTACCGTTAAGGCGGCATTTTGGAAGGGTGTGAGGAAGAAGACAAACGTGTCTGCTTTTTTTGATGATGGCGAGCGGGAAAATGATCCACAGTCACGCCGATTGACGGAATGTGATCTTTTGGTGACCCCTGGTGCAGAGAACACAGCTTGCATTTATGATGTCACAGAAGAGGGTGGAGCCATATTAGTAGAAAAACTTGAAGGTCACCGGGAACGCGTTGTCGGTGCCGCAGTTCACCATGCAGACAGTAAGCCCATCATTGCCACTTACAGTGCTGATAACACCGTGAAAATGTGGGCCCCAGTGAAGAGCTAGAGCGCATGCAAAGAAGATCCCTGCGTTTTTTTTTTTATTTCTTTCTTGGCTGGGACTAAGCAGCGTTATTCTTTTTGTTGTTGTTGTTGTTGATTTGGTTTAGTCCTTTTAAGAGATCATGTTTGGCGTCTAAAATGCATTTGTATGTGCTTGTGTGGTAAGTGGGTGTAGGTTTGTTTCCCATCTTTGATGTCGCAAAAAAAAAAAAAAAAAAGAAATGTAAGGCAAACTCTGCAACCTTGCCTTGTTTGTTTGAAGTTTTTTTTTTTTTTTTTGTGTGTGTTGATGCTGACGGGGAAGAAGACTTGTTGTTTGGGTTTTTTTTTCTTGTGTTTCGGTGCCTTTGCCCTACACGCACTTCCGCACTTGTTCCCCTTTTACCTTCCCGTTGAAGCACGAGGGAGAATGCGGTCTATGGGTGCTGCTGCGCCACCCATGCAGCACAGAGCTCTTTTGTTCCACGGCCACTCGCGTTCTGCCGAGGAGCAACTGGCATTCCATGACAAGTATCATGACCGCATGGCGCGGTTTACCGGCGGCGGGACAGGCGACAAATACGCTTTGAGGGGGCGAGATGAATCTAACGGGGAGTTTCGCGGGCAGGCTCCCGATTACTGGGCGGAATATGCGAGGAAACTGGAGAATTTGGGGCTCCCACGTGGCGGCGTTGGCGTTTCGCATGTGGAATTTGAGGCGGAGACGAAATCACCGCCACCAAGTGGAACGTTAGACTCTCCTCCCGATACGCGTTATTCGCCTAGGCGGTGGGAAACGTACTCGGCGACGAAATCTCCGGCAAGATTGCCGGAGGAGAGCGTTCTGCATCGTCTGGATTGGCTGGCGCATGAAAGGAGCGAGCCAGATGCCACCGATGTTATTAATTTGCTTCGAGATGTTGAGGACGTGCTGGTCCGCGAGGAGTCACAGAAACGCGATGAAACGCATGTTGAGGAAAATTCTCAGCCCACCGGCATCGATTCCTCAAGCTGGCTGCCCGCATCTCGTATAAATGACCCTGGACGGCCCATGGGAGTTCCACCAGCTCCTCCTTTTCCCACAACGGCTGCGACCACCGCGAACAACACCAACAACAACGTGGATACAAATCTCACCGGTAATAGTCGTTACCGTACTGCGCCACCGGCGACTACCCCGACGGCTGCTCCCTCCTTTCAGCATTTGTCGCCAGGTGCATCGCCAGCACCACCGTCAAGAGGAGCGGATTGGAGCCAGATGTCAAGATACCAACAGATGGAGTGGTACCGCACTTACTACGCATGGATGATGTACTATGCACAGTACTACGGCTCTGTTCTCGCCTTTCAGCAACAACAACAAAAAATGGAAAAGGTTCCACAGAAAAACGCAAACAACGAGTTGACGAGCCTAAAAGAACTAAGTAGAGAATATAAAAAATTGGCATTAGAGGTTGAGCGTCTTAACCAGAGCTTTCGGAGCCATGCGCCTGTAAAGAAAAGCGTTTCCACCCAATCGGCTCTTGGGAATGAATTGAAGAGCAAAGGACGACGCCGATCATCACTTCCACATGCTGGAGAAGATGAGTATACACTCTACCGCTCGGAACACGGTCACTCTTTTCTTCATGGTGCTCCTACTCATACCTTTTCAGCTTCACAGGATGATAATGGCCGCGCCGCTACTCCGGAACGTGCTGCGACCGCAGCTTCCAGTGGGGGAATTCGTTCGAGGGCTGTTCCGCACCGAAAGTCTTTGAATGAGAGGGAAAACTTGACGCATGGCACCCCAAAATCGAACGAGTCAGAGAACGGAAAGGCATTCTATGGCCGACAGTCTGAAATGCCTTGGCTTTTGCCGCGGCGACATTCACCCGAGGAATACCAGACCTCTGTTGCTCCTCGGCCAACCTACCGTGACATCTCGTGGCTGTATAAGTACGAGGAGAGTGAGACGGAAGAGAAATCGCAGTCTGGCACCGAAGAGGGGGGGAATTGGAAATACGATGACGGAGAAAGAGATTCAGACCTCCCTGTGAGTGAAGGAAGGCGTATGCCTCCCAGTCATAACGTTCGGGGACATGAACGGCGTGGAGAGAGGCGCTCGTCTGTCTATGAGAGAAAAAAAAGAGAGTTAGAGCGAGAGAAACCGCGTTGGTGTTTTTGAAACAAAGGAGCACTGAGGAATAGAGAAGATGACCAACAGGCGAACAATATTAAGGTGGCATTCACCACTTCCGTTTGGCTGGAACAACTCCCTCTTTTAATTCCAGAGAGTAGACACATACACGCTCCTAAAAGAAACTCTGAAAGTAGGTGAATGCATTGTGTGTTTCTGTGTGTTTGTCTGTACAGGGCTGAATGGGAATGGAATTTTTTTTTTTTTCTTTATTTCTCCCGTGGGATTTTTCCTGGAGTGACCGCTCTTTATTTTATTGCAGCTGGTTTTTGTTCCTTCCCAAAATTTGTGTACCTAATAGGGAAAAGTGAATGCCTCCTTTCGCATCCTTCTTTTTTTATTTTTTATTTATTTCTATTCACATGTGTGAATTTTGTTGTTGTTGTTGTTTTTTTCTTTGCAGGGAGGAATAGTTCTTCCAGGAAAACAACATAAAAGGGGGTAAACAGAAGAGAGCGAGATAAACTTCTACTCTATTTCTCTCTACCCGTGTGTGTGTGTGCATACAATTATCTGGAAATGGCGGCGTGGGCGGATGATTTTGATCCCACGCTTGAGGACGGTTTTGCTGACGAAATATCGGCCTCCTTTGAGGGTGGGGCGGATGCCGCTGCAGCAAATGACGATAAGCTGGCCTGGGAGAATGCCAAGACTGTTATTGAGACCGTGACCGACAGCGAGAACAAGCGGTACGAAATCGTGAAGAAAGTCCGCACCTACCATGTGGACCGCCCAGTCACAGTTGTAGATATTCGTGCCAAATGGAAACGATTTGGTAAGAGTGGGGACAACAACCAAGACCTTGTTTCCCGAGATCCTCCCATTGTGTTAGAGCTGGGCGAAATTGACCCATTTGAACGCGTGGCGCGTGATGAAATAGTACGTCTTATGAACGAGGTGGAACGTATGAAGATTGAGGTCACCGACCCTCGCTTGGCCCGCTTTGCAAAAATCAAGGAAGAGCAAGAGAAGGCTGCGCTGGAGGAAACCACACAGACAGATCAGCCAAAGGAGCGTACATGGGCCGCTGCCAGGGGAGAAAAGAGCTCGGCACAGCGCAAAGAAGACACGGATCGCCGTCTTCGCATTACAAACATCTCGGATGACATTACAAGGGAAGAGCTCTACAACATCTTTGACACTAATGAATACAAAATTGAAAAATTATTTCTTCCCAGGGATAATGCAACTGGAAACTACAGGGGTTTTGCCTTTATTACTTTTGAAGATCACGAACAGGCTGAGCGCTGCCTTAAGAAGACAAAGGGTGTGGCGCGATTTAAAAACACGGTTATGCGCATTGTGCGCGCCCTTCCGGAGGCTGAACAGAGGCGACACTGAGTATTGCAACAGGAGATAAAACCGATGTAACTGCATTGTAATCATTTTTAATAGTAACAAGTTCTAAATCAAAGACAGAAAGGAACATTCACGAAAAAAAAAAAAAAAAAAAAGAGTGAAAATAAAATAAATAAGAATACGAATGCGTTTTTTTATTCTGTCTTATATTTTGTGGCTGGAGGAGGTTTATGCTATCGCCTGTTGTGTCGTTTCTCTCAACTGTGAATTGATGATTGTAAAGTCCGATGTTCTTTTTTTTTTTTTTTTTTATTTCTTTATTTCCGCTTTTTGTTGTTGTTGTTGTGTGTGTCAGTGTGTTTGCTCGTTGGGTTAAAAAAACTTATCAGGATACCTGCGTGCGGCATAACACACTTCCACCACCAATGGCTCGATCACCAAATGTGGATTATCTCTCAGATCGCTTCCGGGAAATGTCATTGAATCGCGACCGTTTACTGAATGACGGGAAGAAAACTGAGTATAACTTGGAAGGGCATCAGCAGGCATTCAACTTCAAAAAGAAGGTGGTGGATTCGACGCATGCTGCCCGTAATCCGACGTATTACTGCAGCCTCCGTCGTGAAGGGGACTTAAACCCCAGCCGTTCATTCCCTGAAAGGCGGTCGGAGAGATGTAGAGATGTTGTGAGTGACGATGATCGTCTTCCGTCGTCATTTACGCATTCCTTTTCGCCATTTAGGAAAAATCCCAAAAATGAAAGGGGGAAAGGTGGGAATAATTGCAGACCAAATTGCCGCTGGATTACAGTGCCAACTGACGAGGATCAAAGCCGCGACTCAACTTTTGGTGCCCGCAGACGTTCTCAGCCTGGTGTCACATGGTCCTCCGCTTCTTCCAACTCCTTCTCGCAGGTCCAACCCAGTTTACCTCTTATTGCACTTGTCAATGATGTGGCACGTCGTCGCGGAGTCAGTTCACCGGCAATTCCCACGGAAGTGATTATTGCTTTTGAAAACTGCGTATGTAATGGAACCTCCATGTTGAAATTTGTTTCCCATGACGCCCCGCACGAACGTTTTTTTATGATCAAGTTTCTTGATTTCAAGGTGCATGGAGGTGAGGCTGAACCGGTGCTTTGCTGGTACACAAAATCGCGGAGTTCTACTATGCGATGCTATTTGCCTTTAGCAAATCTTGTTGAAGTGATTGATGGTGGCGATGGCCATCCGGCGGTCCAGAAACGTATGGTGAGACCGGGTGTGATTAAGGGATCCGCTGTTAACTTGAACGCGAATTATATGGGAGCAGATAACATTCTCCAATGGCGTTTTAGTTCCTCTAAAGATGAGGAAAAAATAGTGGCTGTAAAATTACTGTGCAAGAAGTCTTACGTCGCGTGGCGTATAGTTACTGATTTCTTTAGTAAGATTGGTTCTGTTTTGATGCCGGTAATGTAAAAAAAAAAAAAGAAAAATCAGGGGAGGACAAAAAAAAATAAATAAGAGGTTGTGGGGGGGAGGGGGGCAAAGATGGTGATTTAGGATTTTTGCTCTTTTCAATTGATGCACGGAGAGATTTTATTTTTACTTTGGTATTATTATCGTTGTTTTTCTGCATCGTAGAATGAGCGAGGAGGTGTCTGTGTCAGGGTGGCTCTTGCAATAGAGAGAGAGTTCCCGTTCTACCGATTTACATGAACACATCGTGTTGATCTTACTGTTTGTTTGTTTGTTTTGCCTGTATCCAGAATTGATTTTTGTGTACTACTGACTTTTGATTTTTTTCTTTTTTTTTACATACTTTTTTTTTTCTTCTTTGGTCTCTCTCTCTCTCTGTGTGTGTGTGTGTGGGAAGGGGAAGGGGTCATTTGTTTTCGTTGCCAGTGGGGGGGGGGGGGGTATTTTTAATCGCTGAATGAGTGACACGCATCCCATTTTCTCGTCGGGGCATGTACCCTTTTTTTTTTTTTTTTCGTTTTTCTCCCCCCGTAATTCTTATTTTTATTTATTTATGTGTGCAAATGATTCTGTGTTCTCTGTTTCTTGGATCCTTCACTTGTTATTGCCGGCACTTGTCTGGTATATCTGCCCCTTCTTTTCATCCCTTTGTGTCGGCTTGACTGAATCTCACGCACGGCTTTGTTTGGCTAGGGTTATTTTCCAAGGCAATCGAATAGGCGCGCAAAGAAGGGACCGACACAAAGAGAGAGAGGGTAAGCGTATACGAAGCAAAAAAAAAAAAAAAAAAAAACATTTGCGATATCACCCGATTAGTGCTGCAGTGATTTATTCTTTTTTTTTTTTCTCAGTTTAGACCCCGCCATAGCCATCCTTTAGAAGGGTTTAAGTAATCAAACATTCTTTTCATTATTATCTTTTCTCCTTATTGTGGGGGAGTTTGCGCGCCACGGGAAGGGAGAAGAAAACAATGACAGCGACAACAACAACAGCAACAACAACAAAAATGATGCTTGGAGCGAAATACAACGAACTGAGGGATTATCTGCGTACTCCCCTTGGGCTTATCATATTCTATGTATTTATGAACAGCCTGGCCACATCGATCTGGATGAGAAATGCTTGGACTCCTCTCATCTACCAGGTTTTTGGTAACAGTAACCTGTATGTTGGATTTATGTCGGCTTTGAATGGCACATCTCAGATGCTCTGTGCCATATTGGGGGGTCATTTGTCGGATAAAGTGCTTGGTCCGTCACCCACATTAATTCTTGCACTGCGTTTTGGTACGTTTTCATTGCTTTTTAATCTTGTCTCCGTATGGATTTCCAATGTTTACATTTTGATTGTTGCCCAGGTCCTCTACGGCTCATACTTGGGTGTGAGTATTACGTCGGTTGAATCTGTTTTTGCGCAGTGTATCAAACATGGTGAGCGGGATCGTGTATACGGCGTCAAATTCAGCTTTGAGTCATCGGGTCCTGTTGGGGGTCTTGTGATTACTCTCATTCTTTTTGCCCTTTTTGGAAATGCCTGGCGTGTTGACGTGTTACGCTGGGTCATTACAGCCGGGATTGTGTTGCATGTTACCTCGATACAGGTGTTTTTGGCCTTCTTTAGGCCGCTTCCAAGTAACGCAGACGGCAATCCGGATAATGCCTGCACAGTAGAAGCGAGTGAGATGGATGCGCCAGGGGAGTACGAAAAGGAGGAGTCACGTTCCCCACATATTGACGAAGAAATTTATGTTTGCACCGCAGAAGTTGTTGCTGCCTCCGTTCCAGGAACCCCAGAGACCACGAAGCCAAAGGCGGATAGGCAATTCCCCAATACGTCTCAGCTTGAAAGCAGCGTGGAGGAAAGAAATAAAAAAAGAGGCTTTCTGACGCTTATCACGATTCCTTTGGAAAAGTACCCTTACGTGGTTGCCTTGGCCGATTTGGTCGTTACCGTGGGAAGTGGCATGACGACACAGTACTTTCCGCTTTTTATGATGAATATTTACTTTATTTCACCAATGGGATTATCAACACTTGGTCTCCTGATTGCCTTATTAATTTCTCTGCTTGCCATCGTGAATTCCCGCTTGGGAAGTAAGATTGGAAGAGCGCGGGCAATTTTTCTCCCAAAACTAGTGGGAACTTTTATCTTGTTGTACATGGCCCTTGCACGAGGGACTAGTGTGGGGCCCAAATGGCTTATGTGCATTGCATACGTACTGCGAATGAGCCTTATGAACTCTACTCTTGCTCTGAGTAGAGCCCTTATCATGGATTTTGTATCAGAAAAGCGTCGGGGTATGTGGAGTGCTGTAGAGTCCATTCAGACTGCATCGTGGTCTGGTACGGCTCTCGTGGGTGGTTACGTGGCAGATAAACTGGGTTATGGTGCGGCATTTATTGTGACTTTTGGTTTCCACCTCACGGCATGCACGATGCTTCTTCCTTGTACGGTAAAGAATGACACTGTGGCAGCAGCAAAAGCCTCGAAGGAAGACCCAATGTCCGAGGATAATGAAATGACACATGTGCATAAAACAATACAGAGCAGCCCAGTTTCGTCCAGTGACGACGATGTTGTGGTGCAAAACATGGATATACAAGAAGGAGAACAAATAATAGTTGCCTAGGACTGAAAGGGAGTGCCGGTAATAGATTTAAAATCACAAGATTGCACCATGATTACGTGGGATTCTTGGTGATATTGCAGTTGAATGATCGAGCGATTTTCTTTTTTTCTCCCCCTTTACAAGTAGTCTTTTTTTTTTTTTTTTTCTGGGTTTTGTTGTGGCGCGTCCTTTGTGCTTCACTCCATCACGTGAGGTTTAAATTTTTTTTTTTTTTTTCATTCCTGTCGTAGTTCTCTTATTGTTTGCGATGCGTCTTTATTTACGTTTTTATATTTGCCATTAGAATAAATAACCCCGTCTCTCTCTCTCTTTCCCCCCCGCCGCATCGCTATTAATAATAATAATAATATATTTTATATAATTCTTTCAGAAACAAAACAGAACAAACAAAAAAAGAAGGGGAAAACTGGGAGAAAGCTAAGAATGTTAGGATGGTGCTTATGTGGTTTTATTATTTATTTATTATTAATTTTTTTTTTTTTTCTTTTCAGCTTCGTATTTTTGTGAGCGTCTTTTTCTTACTGCAGTGAGTGCTTTGAGGATCAATGCGATAAAAATTTATGGCTCCGCATGGACGCACCTGAAGAACTTTTTTTGTGGTTTTGTTTATGCGTTTATGGTGCGTCATTTATTTATTTTCCTGCGGCCTGTAATTTCCCTCCATTTTTTTTTTTTTAATTTTAATTTTATTTTTTATTTCTTGGTAGAAAAAAGGGCAGGTTAACTGTTAAACCCCTTTCAATTTTTTCTAGAGCCACACCGATACGAGAGGAGCAAAAAAGAAAAAAAAAAAAAAGAAAAGAAAAGAAAAGAAGGAAATAGGGGCAGGGTCTCTCCGTAGGGAGTAATGCCATTTCGTTTTTCTGTTTTGTTGTGCGTCTTTCTTGTGTTTCTTCTGTGCCCGGTGGTGATCTACGCGCATGCTTCCACTGTGCCGCGGACGGAGAAAAAATACACCATTCATCTTCAGCCACTTACCGAGGGTTTGGGCGACGTGGGCGAGGAGCCGACCCTTGTTTCTGTGACTGAAACAACTTCTCTGTGGTTGCCTCGTGGCTCAGCTGAAGACAATGACGAGCATCTGACTTTTAATGAAGACTTGGATCCCTTTTGGGTACACGTCCTGCGTCGTCGTCGATTTGAGTCGCTAGAGTGGTCGGGCTGCGGAGGGTCATGGCGCCCCGACTGGAGCGTGACACTCCACGACACCAATTCCTCTATCAGTGAAAGCACGAGAAAACTCATTTATGATCTCTCACATCATACCGTGTGTTATTTTTCTGCTCTTTCCGCCTGTGGGTGGACGGGGCAGGAAGGAACGGACGGCTATGTTGCTAATAATTCCGTCAGTCTCGATGTTGAGGCGCAAGGTCATCATCAGTGGTTGGCGCAGCTTGTTTCCTCGCTATTGTCCTCACCGTTGAGTTGGTCTAGGGTGACACCGCGGAATATACGTCCTGTCGGTGTACTTCACCCAGTCACTGGCCGTGTTGGTGCTGCTGCGGGTTTGGGGAACCGTCATTGGTGCTCTTATCATCTCGCCCAACGTGATACGGTGTGCACACAACACGTTAGCGCCATTCTTAGCGGAGGACGCAGCGGAAAAGGTGTTGAGGAAAAAATTCCAAAGGGCATCTTCCGGGCAGGGTTGGTCACAATGCAGGATTTTTTTTCCTCTTCTTTCCATCACTTTAATTTTGGCGTGTCACAGTCGGAAATGCCAGCGGAAAACATGAATGAAGAGACGGAGATCCAACTACTTTTTCGCATGGCGTTTGTTGCTCGAAAGGGCGACTTTGATTTACTTGCAAATCATTGGAAACGGTCGCTTCCCACATATTCCGATCGTCTCATCTTCTTTTATGGGTCCGATGTGAATAAAAAACTTCAGGACGCCATACGATCACTGCCGTCTTCCTCTCATGTTGAGGGCGTCTCTGGAGACAAAGAGGCCTTGAAGAGCGAGAAGCGAAGCTTCAGCTCGGAGCTGGCACCCACAGCTCATTATTACATCTCCAGCGTGGGACACGACCGCGGAACATATCGACTGGTTATACATCCACCGATGAGAAGAACGAACACAATAAGTGCCGATGGGCACCACGAACCGGACCGATGGAATGGATTGAGGGTGGGGGATACATTGGATTCGTTGCTTATTTTCCCTCTCCATGTGATTCGTCCATCTCTTTATGAAATGCACTCGGGCCCAGACGGATCGACAATGTTAGAGAACGCGTTTTTTGACGACAATGCCAATGCTCTTTTGGTATTATTGAAAACTGTACTTACGGAAACTCATGTAAACTTGCTTCATAGAAGTAACAATAACAACGGCACAGCTCCGTATGGTTTTGTTGTTTGTGAATTTCCATTTAGGTTTGGTTGGGCTGCACTGAAAGACATGCCTCATGATGCGAACAGCCATCGAATTCTCCCACAGCCAGTCATTCGCGTTGGTCGACGCTTTGAAAAAACTGAACTTAAAAAATTTGCCGGCTTTCATTCCGCCAATAATAATGGGAATAATCGTTGGTCTGACCGTTGCCTGGCTTCTCAATGTGCTTCTTTTGCCTCAATGCAAATTGATCACCAGGCATCATTAGAGCGCCTCACGGACTCCCTTTTTCGGAATCATTCTCGGAGTGAAATTGGCTCTCCTTGTTTCTGCTACTATTGGCTTCGATGTAGCAATGTTGCTGGCACCACCATCCCTGCCCCTGATCCGGCGATGGTGTTCAATGTCATCTCACTGGGTGTGTTCTTCTCTGGGGTTTTGACGGCCGGTGTAAGTCGTATCACACGAATGATGTTTGACAGAAAGGAAGGACAAGACTTCGGTGAAGAAGGATCCACACGAAACCGCTCGATTGACGTTGAAGAAAAGAAGCAAAAAAAATAGCGACGGGGCGTATTTCCCCGTAGGATCTCGCTGGTATACGGGAGAATATTTCTCTCTTTCACACAATTTCCCCTTTTTTTTCTTTCTTTTTTTCTTTTTCCCTGCGTGTATGCGATGTAAATGGACGATGAGGACGAGGATGTTGAAGGCGAATTGGGTTTTGACTCTCACTTAATGATATGTTTACATATTTTTGTTGGTTGTTGTTTTTGTCTCTGATAATAATAGCAATAATAACAATAATAATAATCTTTCTTTATTGTGTGTGTTTGGTGTTGTTGTGTTTCTGTGCATGCGTGTATGTAATTTATATATTTTGTGGGGGTGTTATTATTATTATTATTATTTTATTGTTTTTATTGTTGTTTTTGTTAACGAACATATTTCAACTGACTGCAGTAAAAGAAAAAAAAAAGGAAAAAAAAAAAATTAAGCCATCTAAAGAAATAAGTCATGTTGTCTCTGGACTCGTACGTCTACCCGAGGGGCGGTGCCGCTGCTTCCTTTTCTTCCCCACTCATGGATTGTACGAGCGCTATCCACAACTCGGACAATATTCAAAACGGTGCGCCCCATTTCACAACGGTAAAGAGCGTCAACGCTGTAGCATCGGCGGGAATTGTGAAGGAAACGACATATGCCACGTCAGAACCCCAGAGATTTGTCTTCCCGATAAAACATACCAATAACCCGTACACGCGTACATCGGCGGACGGTTCTCCCTGCGTCCCCACGTCTCCCCTTTCCGCGGAGGTGAGATTTCTGATGTCGTACAAGGACGAAGACACGAAAGGCCTCAATACGTTGATGTCGACATCCAACGAGCCACGCATGATGGCAACGGTGGCGAAAAACAGCTGCAGTGCTTTGCAGGGTCCTATGAAGAAGGGTGTTTTTCCACCTGCTCCTCGAAGCAGCACAATCAAACAATCCGCTTATCGCTCCCCACCATTCGTCAGGGCTGCTGCTGCTGCTGCTACTGCTCCTACAACACCCACTGTTATGAGCACCAATCCCATCAGCACGGAGTCGACATTGTCGTCAACCCACGCCACAGCAAGGCGTCTGGAGATTCCGAATACCCGTACCAATGCTTTGCACCAATCACCTCACACAAATAATTCTGGTTCTTCTGCGGCAGCAGCGACAACGACAACATCTACTTCAGTAACGCATGTCCGGTGCAAGCGCGTATACGTGAACGGACGTCCCATGACTGTGTGGCTTAATGGTAACGAACATTCTCAATAAGGGAAGGGATAAGTGCAACGGGGCGGCTACGAAACATTTTTTTTTTTTTCTTCTATTCCTGGCGGTTGTGAATTCAATAAAATAAAATAAAATAAAATAGAAATGAACATAAAAAAAAAAAAAAAAAACAGAAAGGGAGTGATAGAAACGGAATGTGGATGAGTGGACGCTGCATTTATTTATTTATTTATTTTTAGTTGTTGTTGTTCTTTTTATTGGGTGTTTTTTTTTTTTTCTATTTTCTTTTTGATGTTTTTTTTTTTTTTTTTTGGTTTGCTGCGGTGGTGTTTTCGCTGCTCTCTGGGCGCGTGGAAAAAGTGGGCGTTGTGGAATGGGATGAGGAAACTGTTGGGTGTGTATGTGTGTTGGGGGGGGGGGGGGGGGCGGGCGCCGTGTTTTTATTTTCTCTTCTCTTCTCTTTGGAGACGAGAAGGGGTACACATGCATATTTTTGTGTCAATGTGCACATACATACACGTGATACTTTGTGCTACGATCGAGGTGCGTGCAACGCGGCATGGAACTGAAGGGAGTGGTGGCAATGCTAGGAGTCTGTGACCAGGTACGTTGCGTCTGCGCATGTGGGTGTGTCTGGTGCTTCAATGTAAATGAATGACGACGTGAACGGGCAACACAAAAACAACAACAACGACAACAAAAGGGGGCGGGAATTGAATTCGTAGTGGTTCACCTACCAAGATCTTTTTTTTCTTTTTTCTTTCTTCTTTCTGCTTTTTTTTTTTGTGTGTGTGTGTGCGTGTGCTCAACTTGTTTATTATTTCTTGTTGTATTTACCATCTTCCAACAATTCTGCGTGAGGCATGTATATGTATATATCATATATATATATCTAATTAC